>NW_004800202.1:2007-4433 GCF_000002075.1 Aplysia californica | reverse complement strand
TATTTACCGTTGCAAGAGAATTTTTACCTTCCATTATTTCTTTTTAAGAGTAGTAAAGAAAATAAATCCTACAAAATTATCTTTATAAGCAGATTGTAATCACAGTCATTCGATATTAAATAAAAACTAATCAGTTCTAGAATAAGAATCAGATTCAGTAAGTATGTAATCTTTTTGACTTCCGATTTGGAAAGACCATTTTTTAGAATTTGGATGGAAACAAAGAATTGGAAACTATAAAAGAAAAACATGGGCAGAGTACAAGACAACTATGACCAAAATAGATGTAACCAGTTATACACTCTCATCACCCCCAAGGAAAAAAGAAAGGAATCAAAGAAATGCAATTGTGGATCTAATGAATAAATCGTAAAAAAGCAAAATCAAACGTAATGAGGTGTATTGATATATAAACGTCACTAACAGCTGGTAATGTAGTATAATAATTGAAACCATACAATGTTGAAAAGAAAAAGACGAAATGGAAATAAAACAAAGGTTAGTGAAAGCGTCTAACATTTTACTTTACAGAATGTCCTTTACCTCAAAAACGCCTACATTTCATTGACTAACCCTTGTTTGACGTGCGAAGTAGATCTACCACTAAACAGTGCATTGGATTTTTTTGTTTACACTTTGGTAAATACTAAAATCCAAACGAACTAAAAATTGCAAACGCTCGGTAGAATGAGGATGAACAATGTTAAAATACTCAGCAAACTATTCTCATAGCAATCACAATTTTATTATTCAGAATCTAAAAGGGGAACGAATCAGAAATGAATTTCTGCCTGCAATCTGTATATTAAAGAACATTCTACAAAGAGGAAAACCAACACTCCTATCAATATATTTACAAGAGGAAATAGGGCAAATTCATAGAAAGGATGACTTTAGAAGAGCTTATCCACTAATCGATAGAGAACAACCTAATTGGGAACGAATAATAAGAGGTAATGAGAAAGGGAACTATTACCCAGCAAAAAAATTCTTTGAAGAACTAATACCAAAACATTTAGGAGAATATCAGTTTATACAACAACTGATAATTCCTGAAATACCAATAAATGAAATTATTCAAGTTGATGTTGACGAGTTTACAGAGCAACAAGTTGATTTTTATCTACCTCAAGCATATTTAATAATCGAAATTGACGGTTCACAGCATAAGAATACTAAACAAAAGGATGCTAAGCGTGATTCTCATACTGATAAATATGCCATTAAAACAGTACGAATAAAAACAAAGGATTTAGAATCAGAAAATGATGTCTTTCATCAAAAAATTAAAGAGATTAAAGACCAAATAGAAAAAGTAAAATTAAGACAAGAAAATAGAAAAGAGATAGACCCCACTCTCATTTCTTTATCAGATTACCAATCAGCTTACGAAAGTGGTATTGATTTAGAGAATTCTAACTACAAAGCAACTGCAATAATTCGATTTCAATTGTTGATCTTGGAATTACTTGAACATGGACTTTTACACTTCAATGATTATTGGAATCTTGAAATACTTTCAAAAGACATTTCGGGATTTGAAAAAATAGCCATTAAGGATTTAATGATCTGGTTTAAGCATATTCTCAAACTACAAAAAATAGAATTCAAGAAACCGATTGTTTCCACTTCTTACATTAGTACATTTAGCGAATTCTCCAATAAAGATTCTATCAAAGTTGATTTTAGTCTGACCAAAAGATACACAGATGAATTTCAAGCCAACCCAAACATCATTTATGTTAGGACAGATTATTTAGATGAGTTCTTCTACTTCAAATATGGTAATTCAAGAGCTAAACTAAAATTTGTTCCACTGAAACCATACGATTATTTCAAGATATCAGTTACAAATACAATAAAGTATAGGTTGAAATTCGGTGGTAAGGAAACAGACGAATTCTCACTTCTATTTCTTCTTTGGAACATTTTCTTACAAAATGACGAAAGTCTTGATTTTAAGACTTTAAAATTTCGAGAAGGACAACTACCAATCATTGCAAATGCATTATCAAAAAATGACACGATAGGTCTGTTACCAACAGGTAGTGGTAAATCGGTGTGTTACCAACTTTCAGCAATTCTCCAACCTGCAATTAGTTTTGTCGTTTGTCCTATCAAATCTTTGATGTATGACCAAAAAGCAGATTTAGAATCATCATACTTTTCAAGAATTAATCATATTTCAAGTGATGATGATGCAGAAGACAAAGAAAAAATCCTAAGTGAATTTAAGCTGGGTAAATATTTCTTCATTTTTATCTCACCCGAGAGATTTCAACAGAAAAAGTTTCGGCAGTATTTCAGTACTGTAAATAAAAAATTTAATATTGCATATGCCGTAATTGATGAAGTTCATTGTCTTTCAGAATGGGGACATGATTTTAGACTTTCTTATCTAAGTTTATCCAATACAATTCAAAGAC
>NW_004800202.1:0-1320 GCF_000002075.1 Aplysia californica | reverse complement strand
AGTACAAATTTATTTTTATTCTCTCAAAGTTTGGATGAAATAATAGTTGAGTTTGAAGTAATCAAGGAGGTTTTTACAACATTCGCTGTCCCAAACAAAAAGGGTGTTCAGATTAAAGGTAGTGACATAGGTACCAACAAAGCAGGAACTGAAAAGGCGATATATAGGTTAAGTCAACTTGGTATAATTGAAGATTGGACTATAAGCGACTTTTTTAGAGGGGGCTCCTTTGATGTCGACTTCACTGAATTTTCAGAAGATTCTATAAAACAAACACTGCTCTATACAATCAAGGAATACGATAAAAATTTTTCTTTTGAAAATATTAAGCTTGATGAAAAATACAGCACCTATAAGAGGATACTAAATGATCCAAACAACAATTCACAAACCGATAGGTATATTCTTATTCTACTGCAATGGACGTACGACAATTTCGCCTATAACCGCAGACAATCACTCAAGAATATATACGAGAATTGTTGTGAATTTGCTGACGGTGATATTTCAAGTTCCGAATTTAAAGTAAGGCTTGAAAACTATTTCAAGTTCAATCACAAAAGCTACTTACTTCAACATATTGCTGAACATCCACAAGATTATGAAAAATGGTTTGAGATTTTTTATCAAAATGAAAAAAAAATAATCTCGCATACGTTTATGCCAAGACGAGAACAAGAAAGCATAAGAGATAACTTGAGTCGATTCTTAGAAAGCTACATGCATAATACAGGTCTAGACTTGATTAGTGGTCTTCTTCGTTTACTTCTTGATGATTATGGAAATTCCGACGGACGGGAAAGGCTTGAATCATCATTGGAACAAATACAACATTATGATTCTTCAGGCAAAGAGTACATCGTGGAAAAAATTCTTAAAATAGGTCAAAAAATGAACAACATAAACAAATATTATTTTGCAGAATCAATTTGTAAAATATTTAACTCAACAGAGTATCTACTTAGAATTTCAAAATCACTTGAAGATTCATATACAATGACAATCCTTGTTGAACAGGCGAATAAAAGATTAAAATCAATTAAAGAGAAAATAAATGGCAGATTTAGAAAAGTTGGATAATGCTATCAAAGAACTCGAAAAACAATCGATCGAGTTAAAAGACTATAACACGGTATATTCAGAAATTGAAAAACTTAAAGAAGGTTTATTCAACAACTTATCCCTTCTTAAAGAAAACAATGATGGTTTCAGCACAATTTCAACTGAAGTTAAGACCAGACTGCAAGAAACAGGTAAACAGATAGAAAACCTTGAAAGTGAACTTTTGAAAAAGATTCAAGAACTTTACCAAGACAATAA
>NW_004800201.1:0-4436 GCF_000002075.1 Aplysia californica | reverse complement strand
GGAGAGAGAGAGAGAGAGAGAGAGAGAGAGAGAGAGAGAGAGTGTGTGTGTGTGTGTGTGTGTGTGCATTGTGTATACATAAGGTGTGAAGGGGGGGGGGTGGTGCTTGGATGGATTTTTTTTTTTACATGAAGGATTTTACTTTAGGGGTGACTAAATGAAAAGTAGAATACTTCCAAAGTGGAACAGTCTTGTTTTCTCGCTGTACCTTTTGAATGCATTTACAAATGAAGTATAGTCCGGGAATGTTGCCCCTACCGCAAGTGAAGTATCTGAATATTCAGACATTAAAAAATGTCTAGCTCTAGAAACTGAATTTGATGCAAAAAATACTTCTTCCCAGCCCTCGCAGAATGGCAGAATAAAATCAATGAAAGATGACGCCTAAATCTCGCAAATAACCCAAAAATCTCGATAACGGAAACCATTCGGAGAAATAGAGGTCAAGTTTATTTTCCCCGAGCGTTCGGAGAAATAGTCACTGCATTTTCTTTTTGACAGTTTTCAAAATGAGAAGCTTCGAAAACATTTTTTACATTTAGTAATGTAAGATTCAGCTCGAAAGAGTTACAAGAATAACAAATAATTTGTTGTCTTCTCAGTTGACTCTGGCAGACATCGCCATCTTTGAAGGAACCACAACTGTTTCCCAGCTGAATCCAGACCTCTTCAAAGAGTATCCAGATTTGGTTGCTTTCCGAGAGAAGATTTCCAACGTTCCTGGAATCAAGGAGTATCTCGCATCCAAGGAAAAGACCAGGATGTGAATAATACTCGATGAATCTTAGTTTTTGGTTTTCAACCATTCCTGTAATTTTCTCACTCATTTTAGTGTATTTGCAGATACACTAGTTGGCCTATAACTTACTTTAAAATAAAATATGATGAAGTATGGTTCAAAAGGTGTCTTTTTCTTGATGACCCAGTCAAAATTTGTACAGTACCTGTATCAATGACATTCCAAAAATGTCGTCTTTGGGTCTAGTACCGTACATGTAACTTTTTCCATGTGTGTCAGCTTTGTTTTGGGACAGGTTACGTTCTCAAGTGAACCGTCAAAGTCTAATCCAAGTCATTGTTCACTGAGAGTCACTGGGAGCATCCAAGCAGAGAAATGAGAGGTGATGTCTGCTTCAGACCTGGCACTTGGGAGAAAATCTGTGGAGTGCACAGGCCGAAAATATATTTACTAGCTCCATCCACTTGGTATCTGCAAACTGAGAGCGGTTGAATGGTTCAAAAACACATTCCATATATTGCTCCCGCCATTCCGTCGCCTTTTGGGATTGACCTCATTTGAGACAATGGCGCTGTCTAGGAATAGCATTGCTGTTTTGCGAAAAAGATGGCGATACACACGTGCCCACCATACTTGTAGTTTATTTAGGGGGGGGGGGAGACAAATACGCTGAAAATCGCAAATCTAGGCACATTGTGGTTTTCGAGAACGCTGAGCTCAAATCTAACCTTAAATGCGATTTGATTCAATTTTTGACTTTTCAGATTTTGAGCTTTTCTCTCCCGGTGAGAGCGATGACTCATTTCCTGTCTGGGATAGGCCGTCCTGGCAGAGAATGCTGCATGCGACATTCTGACCAGATTGTCTCCAGACAACGTCTGCAAGCTGAACTTGGTATAATCTGCCCATCCTTCAACTCTCTGTTTTAGTTTTATCAGATCTATGTCCGAGTTTTGTCTAGCTCATGTAAGGCCACCTCGTTGTGAAAGTACCGCTCAAGACGCCTGCAGAAAGACCGAGATACTCGATAAAAATTTTCTCCCCACTCTGGAATCGGACTCGGGTCTCCTGCTTGCGACAGCGAAAGGCCCAGCCCCCTCATAACGGACGCCTGAGCTTCTTTTCTAAGGCCGACCTTCCAAAGGAAGGCACACGGCATGTGGCACGCAACGCATCTCACACGTGAAAACAAATGTGGGCACAAAGATTTAAAGTAGAGTACCACCTGTACCGCCTCGTATAGAACGACACGACACAGCGGTAACGAAAACCGCGTGCGTTGAAAAGTCAATTAGTTCACTTTTTTGTGAAGTGTGTGTGTGACTAGGCCTACAGAAGAAGAGAGCCATGACTATTTTTTCTTCTGCAGATATTGGATCCCGCCAGTTACAACCCAAGGGTTCAAGATGCGGAAGCACTAGATCTAGATCTAGTGTCTTGAGTTCCTCTAAGTTTTGCTTCACATTTTTAGATACCGGTGAAGAGCAATTTGTTATCTTTACGCATCATCAATGAGCAGACAATTCTTCGAAACTCTCTTTTTGTGCTCCTCGAGAAAAAATTGTTCACGACACTTCATGGTCCCCTTTAAAAAAAAATCTTCTTTGTATTTATTAGCAATGCTAGCGCAATCTAAGTAAATCTATCTTCATCAGAAAAATCCACAACGACGAAAGGAGGTGCAACTATCTATGCTGTTCCGACTTGTCACGTGTTGCATCTACTATGTGGAGGGGGAGGGGGGTCAAGACCTGTCGCACTTCACGTGCCGACATGTCGTGAGCCATGTGCCTTCCTAATGAAAGGTCTGCCTGCATGAGTAAAATGTATCAGAGGTATTGTCTAAGCCTATGAAGAGTTTACGGCACTTGCAACACAATTAGGTCATAGGTACCGAAGATTGGAGGTGTTACAATAAAGTAAGAAACACTAAAAAGAAGGTGCAGATACGGCCGATAGATGTTTGATAGGAAAACCGGAGCAAACCACACATGTGCACCCGCCAAGAACCCACATCGGTGGTTATGTATGGGAAAATGATAATCATTTTAATTACATGTAGCAATTTTACGGTTTTTTAAATACATGCTAGTTATGTTTTGTTTGTTTTAGTAAGAGTAGTTTTACGGCACTTGCAACACAATAAGGCCATACAAGTGCCGAAGATTAGAGGTGTTACAAGGGAGTAACAAACACAAAAAAGGAGGGGAGATAAAGACAACAGACGTTCGATAGGAAAGAAGGAGTAAACCATACAAGAGCACCAGCCAACCACCCACACGTGCTAGTTAACCAAATACAAACGTAGGTGCATTCTCTGTGGTATCCAGGCTTTACATTGTGAACATTATGTGTCTCCTCATTTATGGGAGGGCATACGTGTTGTTGCGCGCGCACCCCCCCCCCCCCCCCCCCCAATATTTTGTGTGTGTGCGTGTGTTCGCAACTACCTTAGGTCATATGAGCGTGTGGGGCACACCAAACATTTTCAGTTGGTGGGAAATTTTGAATTTTTGCCCAGGTGACGGCCGAAGCCTACTACTCTTATCGATTTTAGACCATCAAGGGATCTTTAACGTGCGCACCTTGCACACAGCTCCTCTGAGATTTTTCGCCCTTTACCGAGAAGGTTAGGTGTAGATCTTTCCTACCAGAAGATCAGGGGTGGGGCTGAAAGACAGCAGTAAGAAGGAGCCAAGGAGTAGCAGTAGAAAGGCTGCAGAAATAGACAGGAGCCCAGAGGAGGGTGATGGCAGAAAGTGGAAATGAAAGCAGACGATAGAACACTGCTAAACAACAGGAAAGGAGGTGAAGAAAGGAGAAAATTTTAGAGAAGAACATTTGTCTGTTGTTACCCGGATTCGAGCCGGGACCTTTGAATGAGAGGTGAACACCTTAACCTCGAGACCATGAGATCCCCCCTTCCCTCCTTTCATTCATCACAGTGGCTACAAAACTTGGCCGATATTTTATAAATTGGGGGTTTGATGTGATTATCGTCCTTTTTTTTACTGTTTTTCTTCACACTGTTACAGTCTATCGTCCTTTTTTAAGTTTGTAGAGGAGAGAACAGCTTCGACTACTTCGAGACAACAACTAACGGCTAATCGGTGCCAGACGAAAGGGACAAAACCGATAGATAGATCTAAACGAGAGACAGAATAAAGAAATACAGCTTGTACAACCAGTCAGTAACACCTTTAAACATCTGGGGGTGAGAAGTAAGACATTTCAATGACACTCGCCAACCACCACCTTTAATTGTCGATCATCGCGAAAAGGAGCCATATAATAGCCCATACATGCACCAAGTGTATCGATAGTGGATCTGCAACGAACTTTTCAAAATCAAGTATCCTCGTCTTTCTGCTCCGATGAGATTTCCCTCTCAGTCCGCTAGTGTGCTGGGAGAAGATCTCATTGCACGTATATATCTTTGTTTGACTTATTATTAGTGGAGAGAAACATATCGAATCAATGTAAGCGTCATTTCGTGCCTGGTATAAGCAAGACAGACAGAATATAGGGGAAGAACCCAAGTACAGGAAATACTGTGGTGCCCCCAAATCCAAACGGCTGTGATCTAATTCCAAGACTGTACATGTTAGCCTACATACCACACCATGTGCAACGCATTAAAAAAGATACAAAACAGCACTTACCCGGTACGCGCAAACACTTTTGTTTGTCCTGTTTG
>NW_004800200.1:2981-4440 GCF_000002075.1 Aplysia californica | reverse complement strand
ATTTTATTTTATTTTTTTCCCCGTGTCCTGATTTTGGTGCCCGTTTTTGTTGGTTACGTAAAAAGAAAGTAATGGTGCAGATTGTTATATGAAAGGGGAATTGTTGAGTCGGTGATGATGATAATGATGATGATAATGCTGATGATGATGATGTTGTTGGCGATGGTGACGGTAATGGTAATTGTGATTGTGAGCATGAGGATGATTATTTATGTTGGCGATGATGATGCTCCGATGTAGGAAATGACATGCGTGTTAGTCTTAGTGTTAAGTTTGTTTGGTGCTTACTCTAGATCCCCGCCAGGCTGTCCTGGGGGGCAGTGAATTCTTATTTATTATAGCTTGCAACTGACCCACAGACAGTAAAGACAACAGCTTCTTCCCATAAACCCGGTTTATACGTGGGTGGTCGGAGGGTGTCTCTGTATATCCTACCTGAATCCTTTCATCCTTTCCCACGAGTATCTCCTTGAAAAGACCGGCTAGAGATCTTTTTCTTCCTAATTTTGTGTACATCCAGCGACTCAGGTTAGATCAATTAGGAGGCCGACTGCTTTTAACTGCCTGTCAAGACCTGCCCAGGCTGAGTTGGATTCGGCGTCTCGATAGGCAGAAGGAGGTACTCCATCAAAAATTATTATTTTTAATAAAGAAAAAGCTTCCCCCAGAAGCGACTCGAACCTGCGCCTCACGCGTGCAATTTGAAGTGCCTTGCCTTCGCGGTACCAACACAAATTGCCTAAGGGGTGTGTGCTGTGATTAATTTTAATTTGCTTAGCCCCGAAAAAAAAAACCCAGTGTGAAAATATAAACCAGATGGGTTTGTAAAGGTCAACCGTGTTTAGTGTTTATACAAGCAGGACCAGTAACCTAAAATAGTCCGTGTGTAAAGTCCCGATACTGTCCAACGCAGGGCTGCTAAAGTAATAACTTCCGGACGAAGGTCAAGAGTACATTATGTAGGTAATAATATGTAAACAAACCTCACTGTGGTGAAGGTCATGAGTATTTAGATATTATATAGACAAATCTCGCTGTGCTCACATTCTCTGATCGAGTACCGTGTGTGGACTGACGTACGCACGACTGGGGGTTTGCTGGGGCGCTAATGGTATAGTCACTTTCACGGGGTGTTGACTTAATGAAGAGAGCTCTCTAAAGTGTCTAAAGTACTCCTGCTGCGTTCTTCGTCTCTTGTCTGCTGCCTGGGGGTGCTCCGGAGTGCACGACCTGGCCAGTTGTTGTTAAGTGGAGGGCTGGGCTTGCAACCTTTTTGTGAGATACCGGATTTGGGTTATATCTCTTAATGATTATGACCACCGGCGTAAACTGCTTCAATTTCAACTTCATGAAATAATTGTTCATAAATTTTTCGGTTTGATTAAAAAAAAATCTGATTACCAAATGCAAAGTGTTTCAGATATCCCTGCACCTCCCCCTCCTTTCTCCTCCTTTCTCC
>NW_004800200.1:0-1441 GCF_000002075.1 Aplysia californica | reverse complement strand
TTATTTATTTGTTTATTTATTTGTTTGTTTATCTATTTATGTAATCATGTATGTATTTATGTATTTACCTGCCATGTTATCTTATCTGTATGAAGAGATTATCGTTCTCTAAACAGCTCACCTGGAAGGGCCCACTTCTTTACCATTGCTCTGTTTTTTTTCTGTCTGCCAGTTTCGCTTTTTACTGGCTTGTATTCCTTTTATTCTTCTGGCGATCGGGCTACCCTATCCTTCTTGTTGGCTGCTGTCCTCTTGGTCAGCAAAGTTTTTCTCACTGTAATTTGCTGCAACGTTGTTCAGGCCATCTATGTGTGTTGTTCTTTGTCTTCCTCTGCTCTTATTTTCCTTTATCTTTCCTCACCGCAGCAAGTATGATGCATTTAGAAGGGTACTTGTGGGGTGGTTGGCGTGTGTTTTTGTTTGATTTGCTCCTTCCTTCCTATCAAACGTCTATCGTCCTTATCTTCCCTCCTTTTTTGTGTTTGCTACTCTCTTGTACAATTTCTAATGTTCGGGCATATTACCTATTACCTTGTTGTGTTGCAAGTTCTGTGAAACTCTTACTAAACTGAAAATCAGTACTTCCCCTTACTCAAGCTTACCAGACGGTCAAACACTCTGGTATGGTGTGCTTCCTCTACTTCTTTTCTCTTTTTATTAAATGCAACTGTCCTACTCCCTTTCGTCCCAAGTGTAGGCAGTTACGTATTTACGATGTGCGACTTTCTACGCCTCGGCGATTTCTCCTACATGATTTCTATTTGCATTTATGGTGGTAGCTGAATAAATGGCTTTATAATATGACGGCAGTGTGGGTTTGGGGAAATAAATAATGGCTTCCGGATGCTCTGGTGTAGTTCACTCCTTTCCTATCCATAATAAATCGTCCTCTCCTCCCCTCCTTTTTTTTCTACTTTCTTGTAACACCTCTAAGCTTCGCGTCTTATAGACTTATATGACCTTATTGTGTTTCAAGTGCCGTAATACACTTACTAAAACAAAGTAGTGCCGCACGTTAGCCAGTAGTGTCGCGTGGACTAATGAATGCGAGGCGGACTCCCTTTCGTCCCACCAACTGTACATTATTATTTATTAGATCTAGATCTAGTAACCTGTTAACTTTGTGCGACTTTCTACGCCTCAGCGATTCCTCCAACATGAAGACTATTACATTTATGGTGGTAGCTAAATGCCTCCAAATGACCGCCCTGTGGGGTTTGGGGATAATAAATAGACCCACTGCCCGTCGGAATCTGGGGGCAACACGTCGGATATTGTGGAACTTTGCGTAATGATAGGGCGTCTGCGCGTGGCTGTGCTTTATGGCGTGCTTATAGGATAATTGCTTGATTATTTGTTTTGACTGGTGTGTGTATGTGTGCGGATGGATGGCTGGAGGGCGTCACCGGTAGGCCCTGTTTCTTCTCTTTCCCTCTGTTGT
>NW_004800199.1:1737-4447 GCF_000002075.1 Aplysia californica | reverse complement strand
CATGGGTACAGAAGAGGACATTTGAAATTCATTGGAAAAAGATGATGTGAGCGGGGGACGTGCTTTCTCCGTCTGAAACAAGACACCAAAGGTTTAGAAAATAAAGCGCATTCTAGTATTTTCAACACCGTAGTTAGCAGTTTACTAGAGAAGAGTTTAGTAACATTTTTTTGTCAACCAGCGGAATTTGGAACCTGATGTGTTAGGACCTGGGTGATGAACGAGAAGTCAAACATGAATGCACGTGTGGCCGATGTACCCTGTGTTGAGGGATTCTTCATCCAACAAGTTAATACGACTATCATCACATTACTGTATGGCTCAACTATTTTAGGAAAATTCATTTACCTTTGTAGCATATTTTATATAGCCTACCATAACAACGACTCCGTATAACAAGATGGTTCACTCCTCTCTCTGAGCCAATTAAAAAAGTGTCCTCAAAATCTGGGAGCGCCATCTTCGGAAAAACGCCCGCTTTGCGAACAGAGTTATCCTTCTTGTGTGGAACAAAATCAAAGTGAAACTAACAAGTTTTTGTATAAATTGTAATTAAAATGTCGGAATAACGCCTTTTTAAAAAGTTACAATGACAAAATTCCTCTTCAGGTGGAAGGGGCGACCTGTTGGTTTATTTCGTTTAATTTGGCTTTAGAGCAAGAGGTCATTAAAATAAAATAAACACAAAACTCCGCACTGAGCGAATCGGAACAGCTGATTGGCAAGGGGGTGCAATCCCTATTCTTCTTCTGGAGAATCGAAAGAGGGCTTCAAAACAGAGATTGCAGCGACATCTGAACCAATGCGCGGACTTGCAGGAACACTTTTTTGGCCGAGCGAACTATCTTGTCTTTTACAATCTTTGACAATAATCTAGATTAATCTAGAAAAATCAATAATTGGAAGATGAAAAATTTCAACCCATGATTATCATTACTCGATATCTCTTTTTGTCATTATTCGATATTTCTTTAGAATCATTATTGGACATTCCTGTTGCACTGCAATTGTCTCCCTTAAGACACTCCCTTGTCTAATCAGTATTCTATAACTCCATAACCCCATTACTATTCGAGATTCCCTAGCTCTGTGATTATTCGAGACCACTTTGTGGATAAGGTAATTTTACTATACTCTAAATACTTCACCGCTGGCTCAGAATTTTCAGTCAATATTGGTTACTTCCCTTAACCAATAAATATTTGATGCATCTATTGTCCTGTCATATTTTGATACTTTTTAGCGTGACATTATTTGATACCTTTCAGGTCAGATCATCATTTTCATGACATCTAATTAAATTGATCATATTATTATGTTGACCACAATTACTGTTCATGAATTTGAATGAGTTAAAGAAAGCCCAGCGGAAACATCACAAGACAGTCACTGCAATGGATCCCACAGGGAGCACGAGGCAGGGGTAGACCACGAGAGACACGGAGGAGATGTGTGGAAAGGGACATGAGAGAGATGAAGCTCACTTGGAACAAGCTAGGAAGGATGGCCCAGGAAAGAGATAAATGGAAGGAGCTTGTATGTAGCCTATACCCTGCCAGGGGTGAAAGGCATTGATATAAGTGAAGTGGGTTGAGATCACTTTACCTTTCGTACACATCTACAAAATAACGTTGTTTTGTTTATACAGTCAATGTGCAGACATTTAAATTATACTATGGTTTTGCTTAGACTAAATCCACATATTTCTTGTTTCTAAGTAAAAATCAATAAACGTTTCCTAAGGCATACAAAGAATCGCCAATTTCCAATATTTCGAAAAAAGAACCAATTGCTTGTTTTGGTTTTTACTTAATTTATTTAAAGCGGGTTTTCTGCTGTTCTGTTCATTATTTTTAGGTCATTGTCTCCCTTACCCAAGCATTTATTAAGGGTTGCTGTTGGTAAAATACTTCATTGAATCTACTTCATGAATGAGGATTCCTCTGGTATTGTGACTGGGTGTTCTACCTTCAGAATCAACTATGCTTGGTCCCGTAAGTCACCCCACATTTCAGTTGATTGAGAGGCGATATGACATTGTGAAAAAAAGTGTAGGCCTAACGATCGGTTAATCTGACTCGTGAAGGCAGGAGATGAAGGGAAATAACCGAGGAAAAGGCTCGACCACCACAAGCACTAAATCAAGAACGCTCATACCTCCAGCTCAACATGGTCTAAGGTGGGGTTGTTGTTTTGTTGTTGTTGTTGTTGTTTTGGGTTTGTTTTTGTTTTTTACCGTCGTGTGTTTGTTTGTTTGTTTTTTGTTTGATTTTTGTTTGTTGCTTTGTTCTATTTTTGCTGTTTTTGGCAAGTGTTAACTGCGCTCGCAACTGCATAATGTTATACGCTGTTAGATCTTACATACCCTACGATCATGGGTGTGGCGGAAAGACAGCAATAAGAAGGGGCCAATGAGTAGTAGTAGAAAGGCTGCAGAAACAGCTAGGGGCCCAGAGAAGGAGGCAAAGGGGGTAGGGGTGAGGGCAGAGAGTGGAGACGAAAGCAGACGACAGAATAAGGTTAGATGTGGAAAAGCGGTGAAAGTAGACAAATTTAGATGTGCAAATTTTCCGTCGCTGCCAGGTTTCAAAACCGGGACCTATTGAATGAGAAGCAATCATCGAACCTCCAGACCACGAGAGCACCCGATGATGGCTGTTGTGCTTCCGAAAGACAGAGAAAGAAAGAGACAAACACACACACACACACA
>NW_004800199.1:0-1069 GCF_000002075.1 Aplysia californica | reverse complement strand
AGAGAGAGAGAGGCTCCAGGTTCCATTAATCTTTGTAAAGTATTCTCTCGAAAGCCATTTCCTCAGTCATGTCCCTTCATCTCCAGCGCTTGCTCTGCGAGTCTTGTTAATCGATCATTTGGCGCAATAGTTTTTTTTTATAACACAACATCACCTCACAAGTAAATCGTTTAAGACTTAAAAGAAACACAACGCGGTTGATTTTGAAGGTAGAACACTCAGTCCCAATACTAGAGGAGTCCTCTTTTATGATGAAGGTAACAGCAACCCTAAAAAAAAACTGCTTTAGTAAGGAAACAATTACCTTAAAAATTATTGTTAAACAACAGTAAATAGAAAATCAGAAAAGCCGCTTTAATAAGTGAAAGACAAATCTAGCAAAACTTTTAAATGTCGAAATATTAAGAAATGTTTCAAACCTTAGTAAGCACTTAGGAAAAACATTTTTCAAAATGAACAAAATGACAGAGAGAAAATATCTTAAGCAAACCGTAGTATAATATAATTGTTAGTACACCGACTATACAAAAAAATCGGAATACTCCATAAATGAATACGACATGTAAGATGGTCCCTTGTCACTTCACTTTACGTCTTGTGCTAGCCACTATGGGGCCTTCTGCTAGTTAATTAAATTGGGCGATAATTTAAAAATATAAATCAGCAAAAAGTCAGTGACCGGTTAGGTATTGATTATGATATTATGTCAAAGAGGGTATCAGCTTGGGAGATCGAATAGGACCGAATGACTAGTGAAATGTGGTATCGAATACTGACCAGTCAAAAGTGGTATCGCGATTAATGGCCCGAAAAGAGATATCGAATAATGAGCTATAATGAACTTTAAAGAGTATCGAGTAATGGCAGAAAGGAATGTATTAAATAATGATCTGGCAAGATATCGAATACACACTGGTAAGTCAGCTTTATATCGAATAATAACGGACTAATGACTGGAAGGAAAGTATCGAATAATAATAGAAAGGAAGGTATCGATTACAGACCTTGCATATTTGCATCAGATTTGTATCGTATGATTACTGCTGGGCAGGGAACAAATATATAGGGA
>NW_004800198.1:2461-4449 GCF_000002075.1 Aplysia californica | reverse complement strand
GTGTGTGTTTGTGTGTGTGCGTGTGTGTGTGCACGTGTGTGTATATGTGAGAGTGTACGTTTGTTCACGGTAGAGGGGCAAGTGGGGTGGGGAAGGGGGAATGATGCGGAAGCTTGGGTCGAGGGATGGGGGAGTAGTACGGTGGGATAGTGTCAGTATAGTGATATTGAGTCTACTAGATGAGATTTTTCCGATGTTATGTTTTTGTGGCCTGTCTGACCGTTTATTCATTCATTTTTCGATCAACCCAATTAATCCAATCATTCTTTTCATAATTTTAGTGCTGTTTCCCCCCGCATTTCATGAACCTTGAAATTTCCCCTTTTTTTCCTTAATCTTTTCGCTCTTTCTTTCTTTCTTGTGTGTGTTTTTTTTTTACATTCGTAACTTTCCCTTTTTTCCTACATCTTATGTTTCTTTTTCACCCCCGTCCCCCGAACCCACCTGTATGTTACAGCCTCCTTCGCTATCTACGTTCTCTTTTCTTTTTTCTTTTTTTCCTTTAATGCTATCTATATTTTTACATTCTTCCTCTGTTTTCCCTTTCTCTTTTCATATAAACCAGGCACCATAACAATTCATCTGCCCGGCACCGAAACAAATCCCATCAGTATTTTTTCCTGTACGAGAAGGTCAAGCATGACCTAAGGGCCAGGCTTTTAACATAATCTGTACATTGGTCTCACTCTAGCCTACCCCTGTCACACAGTCAGCAAAATCAGCAGCTTCACCTCAATGGTGTCAATGTCAGTATTGTGCTGAAATCTCTGCCTCCTCGAAGCTGGAAGACGTAGCCACTTTTGCTATTTCTTTTTTGTGTAGTCACAATCAATGAGTTTCACGGTACAAAAAAGTGATATAAGTGCCGGAGATTAAAAGAGGTGCTGTTAAAGAGTAAAATCCAAAGCAAAGAAAGGGCCTAGAGGTTAAGGTGTTCGCCTCTCATTCAAGGGTCCCGGGTTGGAATCCGGGTAGCGACGGAAATTCTTCTATTCTACATTTGTCTCCTTTCACCTCCTTTCCTGTTCGCTAGCAATGTTCTGTCGTCTGTTTACGTCTCCACTTTCTTCCCCCACCCATCACTCTCTTCGCCCCTTCCTCCGGGCTCCTGATTCTTTCTACTGCCTTTCTACTGCTACTCCTTGGCAAAATTCAAAATTTCCTACCAACTGAAAACGTTTAATGTGTTCCGCGCGCTCATATGACCTTATGCAGTTGCGAGCGCCGAAAAACACTTAGGCTACCAAAGACACCCCCTACACCACCATATGTGCTTCCCTCAAAACCGGCGTCTGTGGTGTAGCGTTAAATGTTCTTCGCTGTCGCACGCAGAAGACCCGAGTTCGATTACGAGTGGGGAGAAATTTCTATCGAGTATCTCGGTCTTTCTGCTGGGATGTCGTACCCCTCTCAGCCCGGGTTAGCCCAGACAGGTAGGGCTGGAAGGAAGCCTGCCTGCCTCCTACATGACCTAAACTGTGTCGATGAAGGCGTAAAAACACGTACACTAAAAAAGAAATAATTTTTTTTTTAAATTAAAAAATCCAAGCTTCTCTCAAACAACTAAACACAGAGTCCGCATCGGTTGACCCTATTTTCCTGCCCCCTCAATTTCCGTAATGGCGCTTTCATTTTGTCCCTCACAATGTCTCCTTAACGAGGATTTAACTAGCTCCTGACATAAGGGGCAGAAAAAAGAAGTCGACATCATAAAACCTTTATTGATGATAATCCTAATGATAATGGTAAGATGCGATCCCTAGTGACGGTGTGCTACGGTATGATTAAATGTTGATTGTGCAAATAAAAAGTGCGGGACAAACGAGCCAGTTTCACAGACCGTTCCTGAGAGAGAGAGAGTGTGTGTGTGCGTGTGTGTGTGTGACGGGGATTAGAGATGGTCTTATCCCCTTACGAAACCATGGGGGACTGGTGCACGGGGGGCGCGCACACACACACATACGCACGCGCACGCACGTACACACACA
>NW_004800198.1:0-1435 GCF_000002075.1 Aplysia californica | reverse complement strand
CACACACACACACACACGCACAAACACGCACACACACACACACACACACACAAACACAAACACACACACGCACACGCACACGCACACAAGACGCACAAGTAAACTCTTTAAAAAGAAAAGAAAAGATAAACAACAGATGTGAAGAGGAGGTAAGCGGAGAACTTCTCGACCTTTTGCACACCGCCAATTCCGAGTTGCGCACCTTGATTACGATCAGGGGCCGCGCGTTCAATAGAGGACATGAATGCGTTCAATAGCGGACATGAATGCGTTCATTACCGAAGCCCCAGGCTCATTTCCTAAAGACAAATAAAAGAGGCATTAATGAAACGAGAAGGGGAAATTCACCAAGTGCCTCTGGGCGCATGCGCAGTGCCTCTACCCGAGGTGTCTTTCTAACTCCTAATTATGTCGTAGGCTGTAGCCGGCAAATAACAACTTTGTAGCTTTTTTTATGGGTTGGGGATGGACGAAGACATGATGGTTCCTGGATCGATGGAGGCATAGTTAAGATCTAACTCGGTCACGGACTATGTTTAGAAGTTCCACATTTCTACACGGCAGCTGGTGGAGAGATGGGATGTTTAGTAATGTTAGTTTTATCCAGAGTTTTACGGCATTCGCAACACAATTACGTTATAGTATAAGCGCCTGCCAAAGATTACAGGTATTACTAGATTCAACATGTAAAGAAAAGAAGGAGGAGAGATAAGGATAACATATGTTTGACAGGACAGAAAAGGCAAACAACACTGGGGTACCCGACAACCACCTATTGGGTTAGTTAAAAGAGGTTTATTCGAATAATATTTCGACAGGGTGACTAAGATTTTGCGGTGAAGTAATCTTTTTTCACACATTCTATTCTATACATTCATCTTTCCATTTATTTCGTTCGTGCATTTGACCATCCTTTCATTTATCTTTGTTTCCTTTCACTCGTTCAATAAATCCTTCTGGGTGGTTGGAGGGCGCCACTGGTAGGTCCTACTTCTTTACTTTCCCCTCTGTTGTTTCTGCCTGTCTGTCTTACTTTTCCCCCAGCACTAAATGACCATTATTGTGTCGATGTGCTTCTCTTTACTCAAACAAACAAACAAGAATTCCTTTACTTACTCATTTTCCTTTCATGCGTTCACCCATTTGTTACTTTATCGGTCCAAGCATCACTTCGTCAAAAATTCTTCTGTTTTCTTCCATTCTTCATTCTTCCAACGCGTCCTTTACTCGTTCATCAACATGTCAAGATATATCTTTATTCACTCGTTTAATCTTTTTTTTAGATTTGGTTTTTTAAAATACCTTTTGGTTATTGATGTACTTTAACATTTACGACGAAAGGGGCAGTAATTCGCTACCTTTTTCTCCTCATCTCTCTCTCTCTTTCTCTTTCTCTCTCTCTCTCTCTCTCTCTCTCTCTCTCTCTCTCTCTCTC
>NW_004800197.1:0-4424 GCF_000002075.1 Aplysia californica | reverse complement strand
TAGGGCGACAACGAAGGCAGAACTCCAAAACAATATGGCGACTAAAAATGACTGTGACTGACGTCTCAAACCACGTTCAGGATCGTTTTGATGCCTACTTTCACCCCCCAAAAAAATTGAAGAAACTTGCACTTTGAAATACAAGCAAAGCAAGAACTACGTTTTTCTCAAATGTATTTTCTATCTTCGCGGCGTTCATTGCTTCAGATAGGTCGAGACAACATTTAAAACATGCGACCTGTTTTTATGGATTACGAGGACGTGTACGTGCTTTTTTTGGGTTGACTTTAATTCGCTTTTTTTTTCTTTCTTCTCCTCCTCGTTTCCACGCTGGTCCACGTCATAGTTAGTCCTCTGCGTGACTTTGAGTACAGCGTAAAAATGGTTTGTAAAGATCAGCTAAAGGGACTTCTCTATCCATGCTTTCCTTTCGTATATTTTTTTCTTTCTTTCTATCTATCTATCTATCTATCTATCTATCTATCTATCTATCTATCTATCTATCTATCCTGAACGCCATTACAAATGCAACACTTTGTTCGCAGTCTAAACATGTTTGCGTCAAATAAATACTTAAACTGATTTCGATACATTATCCTCCTTCTTTGGAATATATAATTGCAGATAAAGACAAGTCGAAACTCAATAAAGATCTCTCACCCTTAGTAAACTGTATGGCCATCATTAACATTTATACAGACCAAAACATTTTTTCACATGGATTTTATAACATTTTCAATGTTTTGTTGAGAAATTCTGTCCCACTTTCGCGGCAGCGCGGTCTCCCAATATCTTCAGTTTCGCAAAACGGCACACACTTTGCGGTTCACTTCATCCCATACATGCGCTGTTGGAGACACGTCCGGTAGGAACACTGGCTAGATCTAGTCCATGACATGTATATTATCATCTTCCAGAAACGTTGTTGTTTGTTACACGACCAGTGTAATGGCTGGAGTGTCTTGTTGGATGACTTTGTGAGAGATTCTGATTTTTGCTTCGTGCTGTTTTGCACAGTGAGGACGGCGCTGTTGTCGCGACTTCGTTAATTTCAGTCCTAAAAAAGGCGTTCTTGTTCTAAGTCCTGAACTTACTACTCTGCGCCTCACAATGATAAAGAAAGAAACATTTTCACGCACTCCATGCAAGCCTTGAGCTGTTACTTTTGAGGAACGAAACTATTTCGCAGATGCTACCACAAAATCTGCCTCATTTGAACAGGGCTGGTCACTCGAGACTATCCTTTTCTTTTTCCATTCTGGACATTTTAAGTATGCTGAAAAAAAATCTTGTACTTGTCGAAAACAATACAAGCACTGCATTTTAGCCGTATTGCTGCTTCCCAGGCAGATTTTCCCAATAAACAAGGCGAAAGCGAAAGTTGCGAATGACTTCTCTAAGTTGGGGAGTCTGGTAATGAAAGAAGTAAAAGCAGTGGTTTAAAAAAAAGCTCGGACTTTTGCTTGGAAAGAGCTACGGGTGATCTTTCAGATAAATAATTTTTTATTCGTGTGTAATATAGCAACTAATGAACATATTTTACCAAAGCATAATAGTTTACAATATTGCGATGAAAAGTACTCATGAAAATTACAAAAATTCGTGCATTGGTGTGTGGACTAACAACTGTTCACTTGTGTCCCCAAAAATCGTGACGATCCGAGCATATTTGGCTTTTTTCATAACTTTTTGAAAATCTGCGTTTTAAATGGCGTTCAGTGTGTGTGTGTTTGTGTGTGTGTGTGTGTGTGTGTGTGTGTGTAATCATACAATGTTATATATAAATATATGTATATATATATATATAAAGAGAGAGAGAGAGATAGAGAGAGAGAGGGGGGGGAGAGAGAGAGAGAGAGAGAGAGAGAGAGAGAGAGAGGGGGGGATAAAGAGAGAGGTTGTCTGAACGTCATGACGTAAGCAAAATCGGGGGGGGGGGGGTGGGAGAAACCAGCCAATACATTTTGTACCTGTGGGGAGTATGCATTTGAGTCTTTGCTGAAAATACATATTCCCCTTGCCTAGAATTTGAGCCAGTTTTATATTAAACTGTTTGTTATCTCCGAAAATAGATTCCTTTACAATAATGCTACATTATACATGCATGCTTTGACCAGCGTCTTTGGTGTAGCGGTTGTGCGTTTCGCTGTCGCACGTAGATCTGAGTGGGGAGAATACATTAACTTTAATCGAGTATCTCGGTCTTTCTGCTGGAATGGTTCCTCTTCAGCCCAGTCTGGCCCCGACAGTCAGGGTCGGAAGCCGGCCTCCATCTTGATCGATATAGTGTCAATGGGGGCGTAAAAAAATCAGCATTTTAAAACATTAATAAAGATTAAAATTAAAATATTCGTGTGTGTGAGTGTTATTATTGTTATAATACTTGTAAGTGTATTTGTGTATGTGTTTGCGTGTGAGTGTACGTGTGTGTGCATATTATATAAGTTAGTGTATATATATGTTATTAATATATGTGTTTGTGTGTATGCGTTGGTGTGTATTTTGTGAGTGTATGTGTGTGTGTGTGTGTTTCTGACTGGCTTGGAGTGTGTATAAGCTGCTATGTGGCTGCATATGAGAGAGTTTGAATAAATGTGTGGAAGTTTAAAAACTGAAGATAATGTATGGTTTTTTTGTGTATGTATGTCTCTGTGTGTATGTGACATGTGTATTTATGTGTGTGTGTGCGTATGTGCGTGTATATGTGTATGTATGTGTGTGTGCGTGTGTGCGTGTGTGCGTGTGTGTGTGAGTGTGTGTGTGTGCGTGTGTGTGTGTGTGTGTGTGTGTGTGTGTGTGTGTGTGTGTGTATGTGTGTGTGTATGTTTGCGAATGTGTCTGCATGTGTGATGATTTTCCTCAGGTGAGATAATTCAATTTACTTTTTAATTTAGTTTGAGGTTGGTTTTTACTTACTTTGTTTGCGCAAAATCTCATCCTGGCTTTTCTTTATATAACCTGATCAACGGTCAAAGGGGCCATTGTTAACCCAAACAATGTTCAGCAAAAACATAGTTATCAGCCTAGATTTGAACGCTCGTTAATTGAATCAGTCAATTATTTGTCGCAGCTGGCTTTTGAAAAAGAAAACATCCATACATCAATGTTGCTTACCTAATGCCAGAACTAGGCAGACAACGAAAGCAGAACTCCAAAATATCGTGATGGCTGAGAACCGTGGGTTTGGAATTCGATGCCACACCCTATAAGGACAGATTGTTTCACCTCGTTTCTAATGAATGTGAGAGCTTTTTATATAGTAAGAATGCGTGATGAAATCACCGAAGATCAAGTGTTGACCTAAAACGGTTATTCTTAGCTGGGTTTTACCGTTAGCCTCTGCTAGATTTTTTTAAATCTTGTTTTTGTTTTGTTTGTTTGTTTTTTGTTTTTGCCTTCGTTTTGTTTTGATTGTATTATTTTGTTATCCGTGATGGGAGATATGATGGTCGTACTATTTTATTTCGTCAAGTTTTTATCTAATCTCTGTAACTTTACGGCATCATAATATCAGAGACCTAGCAATGTTAAGGAGTCCGTACAGCTTGCAGCACTGTCCGTGACGTGACAACCAGTGCTACACGCAGCGTGTGCGAAGACAGCTGTTCTACAGATTTTCAACATAAGTTAAGGACCACCTTGACAGACAACACTGATTTTTTCTAATCCGAAAAAAAAGACAGAAAGGAATGTCTCAATTTGTTTTGCTCTGAAAGTGTTAATGGGTTACCACTGCGTACGGCAAAGCTTCCTAAAGTGGCAAAACCACCACGTGCTGCAAGGAAATCCTGAGGGAATTTTAGCCAAATTTGCAGTTTTTTATCGAGTTGTGTGCAACACCACTGACATTCCTCAGTTAAAATTTCGGGTGCACGCATAAACGGACGTGCAGTCTGGAACTGTGCTCACTTTGGTGGCAATATAAGCCGCCGTTTGCTCAAAATCCAGTATTCCATCAACATGCCACCAAGACGAAAGCTAAGAGACTTTTGATAGTGCCAGAGCTATGGCATGGCTGCAGGATGGAGTTGGAGCCCGAGAAGTTGCCAGAAGGCTTGCAGTGTCACACTTTGTTTATTGTCCGCTTGAGGTAGTTCTATCTAGCCACTGGATCAGTTCTAGAGCGCCCACGATCAGGTTGACCAAAGAGGACCACTTGGAGTGTTAGCAAGTGGTCCTTAACTTCTTTTGAAGTCTGTATTTATTGCAGGAGCGGTAAACGTACTCGCGTTAGATCTGTTATTGTTCTTATGTGGGTGAACGAAACCAAGTTGTTAGTGTACTCTGAGGTTCCAAATTTAAAAAAGTGAGGACCACATTGACCAGATAAATTAACAAAAGGGGGGAAAGACTTCCGTAACGAACGACCACCCCAACAAACACAATATAGAAGAAAATTAGATCTAACCCTAACCCTAACCCTA
>NW_004800196.1:2759-4470 GCF_000002075.1 Aplysia californica | reverse complement strand
AATTAGGATTGATATTTACATGAAAACAATTGATTTGCAAGAGTTTTAGTGGCCACACGTGTGTTCTGCAGCAATCATTATGGCAGTTTTGCCTTCATATCTGTGCATCTATGTGTGGGTGGAAAAGTAAAAATTAACCACACTATTTAACAATCAATGAAATGCCCAATCTTGTAAAATTAGTATCTAGCCTGGTTTTAGTTTGAACGCCGTCTAGATCTAGAGATCTAGTCAGATCTAGTACAGGCATAACAGCCAAGAGTGGCTAGATCTAGATCTACTTCTAGTAGGGTCCATAAACACGGAAACAGTAGGCTTTTTTTTACTATGCTAAACTGTCTAAATTCTAAATTCAGTCGCAAAAAAGGATCTGATATAAGCAAAACTGCTTTTAAACATTTTAAGGCCTACCTTCAGCTTGTGGAAAAATAAAATCCGTACGAAACAGACACAGAAAAGTATCCGCACAAACAACGAGCTGACGAGTGAATGAGGCGTGAGATGGCGTCACTTTTCCAACTGAACGTCCGGCGGGGTTCCGACGAACGTGGTGGTCGGTCAGTAGTGGTCACTCACTGGAGGTAAAACTGAATGACCACAAATTTTCAAAACAAGCGTCTTGGGGAAACTTCTCCCCCCCCCCCTCTCCCTTATGTTCAGGTGTTTTCTTTCTTCCCGCCCGCCCAGCGGATAGGCTGCAGTGGTGGTCAGTGCTAGCGTCCGACGCTTCCCCATTAACCCCAACACTGGACTTAACCCTTTAGTGGCAGACCAGCGGCTGGAGCGGAGCTAGTTTGTGTTAGTAAAAGTTTTACGGCACTTGCAACTCAAGAAGGTCATATGAGTACCGAAGATTAAAGGTGGTACAAGAGAGTAACAAACACAAAAAGAAGGAGAGATCAGGACGATAGACGTTAGATAGGAAGGAACAGAACTGACCATAGAGGACGGACACCATCCACTAGAGACAACCGAGGCGCAGATTTCTCTCTATGCCTCATCAGCTTCTGCAGAGTCTGCCCCGCTTTTAGTTTAGTTTTAATAAGAGATTGTATTACAATACGGTCAAATAAGTGCCATGATTAGAGGTGTTACAAGAGTGTAACAAACACAAAAGAAGGAGGAGAGATAAGGACGATAGATGCTTGATATAGTAAAGAAGGTACAGACCACACCAAGGCACCCGCCAACCACCCGCACTGTGTCCCGCTTCGTACTCAAGGACAAGGTCCAAAAGTGCCGAAGAATAAATGTGTTACAAGAGAGTAACACACCCACAGGAGAAGGAGAGATAAAAGGACGATATGAGCGCCAGAAGATTAGAGGTGTTACAAGAGAGTAACACACCCACAGGAGAAGGAGAGATAAAAGGACGATATGAGCGCCAGAAGATTAGAGGTGTTACAAGAGAGTAACAAACATAAAAAAGAAGGAGGAGAGATAAAGACGATAGATGTTTGATAGGAAAGAAGAAGCAAACCACACCAGAGCACCCTCCAACCACCCACCCTGTTCTCCCATGGATAGGACAGAGCCAAGGACCTTACCGTGACCTCCATGGACAGAGCTAAGCTGGAGAAGAGGTGCAGAGGTGCAGAGGTACAGAGGTACAGAGGTACAGAGGTGCAGAGGTGCAGAGGTGCAGAGGTACAGAGGTACAGAGGTACAGAGATACAAGGTACAGAGGTACAGAGGTACAGAGGTACAGAGG
>NW_004800196.1:0-1408 GCF_000002075.1 Aplysia californica | reverse complement strand
GATTGAGAAAATCCTTATATTGTGCCACAACGCGGTAGAATCGGGCGTTCGTCAATTTTTGGGCATTTAGAGTTATGGTATCTATCTTGGATAGAAGTCGAGATGTTTGCGATTGAACGAAATGGGGGTTGCCTGGTTTAATAGGTAAAATAAACGAGGAAATGTGGTAACTTCAATAGCGTGAGAGTCTTTGAAAGCTGAAAATTTACCTGTTTTGTACATTTAATCAACATTTTGCAGTAAAATCTACTTTGAATTGTGCTTTGATACGGACGTAAAAAAGTTGTCAAATTGGCAGAAAAATGCCGCACTTTCTCCTAGTGAGGCAAGTCGAGGCGGGAGTATACAATCGTTCGTCAACCTCCAGGCCCAGAAAATTTGCTGTTGTCTGGTTAGTAACCTACTGGTTTTTAACATAAGACTAATCATTTCCTTTGCCATCTATTCATCAAATTTGTCTTTCACCCACCGAGATTATTGTGTTTAATTTCCTGTCCCTTGATTTTTCCAGACCTTATAGACTACATGAACACTTTGCTGTTTTGTAGCTTCAGTTGTTTTTTCAAACTGTCGTGAAATAAGCATGTTTGTGTAGAGATCTACATGCATATTCTCCACAAAATTGCATTATCTATAGACAATTATAATGCCCGATGTAATAATTATGTTTGTCACTATCTTGTGGATTAACCTCATATACAAGCAATGCAAGAGTGATACTTTTACTTCTATAACATTAATATTGCATTATTAGTGTATTTTTCTCCTTGTGTTGTACTTGGATCTGTGCTTGCCCCTGCTTGAACGTGCGGTATGCTCATGACTATATACAATATTATTACACCCTTCTGTCTTCTCTCATCATTTAAATCGGGATATCTTCAAGTCTTTCGTGGTTTACTTTTTTGTTTTATTGGGTTTTTTTGCTTGCTTCTTTTTCTTTCTGTTATCTTCTTTCTTTTTTGTTGTTTTAATAAGAGTTTTACGGCACTTGCAACACAATACGGTCATAAGAGCCAGAAGATTAGAGGTGTTGCAAGGGGGGGGGAGGGGGGTATACACATGTAGTTAACCCTATTCATAAAGCCCCTTAAAGTCCTCGGTCACTTGTGCATCTGTAAAGTGATCACAGTACTAGAAGCGAAAACACTGCTGTCCGTATGTACTCCCAAATAAGACTGTTTTCCAGAAAGTGTTTCTGTATGTCCTGCATGTATAAGAGTAGACAGAGTTCACATCCGTACATCCAAAAAAGCAAACCTGCAAAAAGATTAGTTCGGGCTATCGAGAAATGTCACCTGTTTCTGTTTACCATGTGATGAAACAGCGTTTTTTCTGTGTTCTTCTGACATGGGCCTATTTTTTGAGCTATTACACTTAACTGAACATAAGATCTACGCAACCTCAG
>NW_004800195.1:0-4484 GCF_000002075.1 Aplysia californica | reverse complement strand
AACACTAACATAAAACAAAGCAAAGCAAAAGACACAACCCCTACCATTGCCGAAGTGATATTTCATATTTATTTGTATAGGAGAAGATATTATATCTCGACTTCTGATCTAAAAAAAAAGAAAGAACGCAAACAAAAACATGGTCTCGAAATCCTGTGGTTTCCATTTGGTTCGTCCTCACTGAGTGTTGAAATCGTCTTGGACGAATACAATTTCTTACTGAATGTAGGCCTACTTTGAAAAAAAAAAAAAGAAAAAAAAAAGAAGAGGACCTGTGCACAATGTTTCCCCAATTCTTTAATAATCAAGCACAGCTGATTGGAAAAGTAAGCCATTCGCCACACGCATTCCTCATTTCCCACACTGAGTGTCAGCTATATCCCGCTGTCTTGATCAGGGTGTTATTAAAGACAGTTCACTGTTATAACTGAGTAAATTGTTGAAACGGGGGGAATATAATTTCACGCAAAATTTTTTGTTTGAATGTTAGACTCCAGGAAGAAAGAGAAATCTAAAAAAACATTCGTCATCTCGTTCATACGGAACGTACATTGTAGATCTACGTATCCCGGTCTGTCCCTTTAAAAAAAAAAAGAAACAAAATAAAACAAAGTAATGCAGATTATCTCATACATGAGACTCATACTAGGATAAACGTGTGAGTTATTTGGCAGCGTATTGTTAGAGATCTTCACTAGTTGTCGGATTTTATGCTTAATTGATACGGCATAGGTCATGTTTTGTCATGTTATGTTCCTATTGTCTTTTTTTTTAGGTCTATTCCCCTTTGTCCTAATATTCAACTGACTACAGAAATATAAATCTCACTACATATAAATCTTTTTTTTTCAAAATGTCCGTTGTTTGTGTGTGCTTTGAGATTGTCTGTTGCTTCTTCTTCTTTTCCAGTATTTTTGTATCGTCTGTATTTATTTCCTGACAAAATGTGGACGTTATTGTCACAATGTTCCTCTATCTCAATAGTAGCTATTGGTCGGATATACACCTGTATAAATCTCTACCACAGTGTACCTTTCTACACTACAACTAAACCGTGACTACAACCAATATTTAACGCCTCCTGGTCATCGTATAGACAGCTTGTGAACAAGCTATTAGGCAAGTTTATAACAAGCGGACAGACATACTAAATTACTGTGTGTATAATACGTGTCAAAAATTTTCTCTTACCACCAGTAAACCCCAGCTTCCCCCACATCCCAAGTCTTACAGAAAACGGTAGAGAGCCACAAGAGGAAACGGCAGGAAGGACAGAACTATTAGTACGTGTGGCTTCGCTAAGCACCGGAGACTGGCGGAATTCCGCAGTCTCTTCCCGGGCCCGCTCCGGGAGGCATTCCACAGAGTCTTGGCCGAATAAATAGAAGCTGCGATGGAGAGAGAGGCTCCCTGGGCTCCAAGGAGAGCATTTACTAATTAGTTGATAGCTTAGGATGAAGGACACACTAACAGGTCATTTTCGACGCATACAGAGATACCAGTATACCGGTACTGTTTTACCTTTGGCACATGTCACAACTAAGAGGTACACTTGGCACAGTTTGAAGAGAGCGGAAGACGAGCATTATCGGGGATTTGTCCACCGAGAGATATTTCCTAACGAGTACTCATAAATAAGGTGATAAGTGAGCGAAAAAATAGGGTGAGAAAAAAATAATAGCACAAATGAACCTAAGAGAGAGATGAAAAAAAAAAGATTTTAGATTTTAAATTAGAATATGAGCAAATTTGCGTTTACTTTTACTCCAACAAGGGCCTGTGAGGCAGCTGTATTGAAAATACGTTGCTGTAAATTTGATATTGTGTGCGTTTATCCGATTGGGCGCATAATACAATTATTGTAAACACACGAACAACTGTCGGGTTATCTGCATATCTGTTTGTGTATTAGTCTCCCCCCCCCCCCCCCCCCAGCTCATGCATATTTCATAGTTTATTTTTAACCAACCCTCTATTTTCATATTTCTGAAGTCATCTAGAGTAAGACCAGCCCATGGCTCCTCATGTCCATAAGGATTATGAGGATTGTGGTGCACATTTTTCTGTCAATCATTAGATTATTAATGACATAGTATAGTTAACGTTAAATTTTCAGTTTCAGTCTAAATACCCCAAGAGTCAAGAGTTCAAGTGTCGATGTATTAAAGAGCTCTTCCACTTTAAAGGAAGGAAAAAAAATCTGTTACGTATTGCCAGAGTATATTTTAATTATATTCTCTGGTATTGCCCACTCTATAAAATTTACGTCTCTCTCTCTCTCTCTCTCTCTCTCTCTCTCTCTCTCTCTCTCTCTCTCTCTCTCTCTCTCTCTCTCTCTCCGTGTGTTTATGTGTGTGTGTGTGTATGTGTGTGTGTGTGTGTGTGTGTGTGTGTGTGTGTGTGTGTGTGTGTGTGTGTTGGTGTTTGTGTGTGAGCCTTCGCCCCCCTCTCTCTCACACACACACTCTCCCCATCCTTTCGTCTACATTATTGTTTCATGATAGCTCTCAACTCCTTCTTTTGTCAATCTCAACTAGCCCCGCCCCTCCACCCCGCCCATTCATCTAAGAGCTGTTTAAATGTCAGATCGTTCGGCATGGTGCGGAAGTGACGTGATGGTCTTGGCATGACATGTACTTGAGATGCAGTGGACAGGAATGCCGTCCACTTTCGGAACGGATTTTCCCGAGGCGTAGGAGGCACATAATAGGGAACAAAAGGCTGTCAGAGATTGCATGCCTGCGTCAGTGTCACTCTTGCTTGAAGACGAATAACGAATGTACCAAACCTATACACCACAGCAACAGTGTAAGGTTAATATATATAGATCTAGATGCTTTGAGATACAAGGAGCAACATTTCAGAACATTTCAGACTTTCTCGAGTATAACTTACAGGGATTTAAAGAGGACACTGAAAACAACTACAACAACAACAAAAAATACAACAAACAAAACAACAACAAACAACCTTTAAAACAAAACGAAACATTAACTAATCCCCCCTAAAAAAATTGCGCCAGATTTCTATTGACATTGACCATTCTCATTATGGTGTCTACTCAGTTCATTACTGGTCCATGTATCATGACCGACATCACTACGTTTTAGAGGCATATACGTAAGTCATTTTAGTAACTGGCTTCAAGGGAGTACAGTTCTAATTGGAAAGAGAAAAGAGCTTTGGCAACTACAGATCTTCAGTTCTGTTAGCTCAGCGCTTCAGAGTTTAGGTATTAGGGAATATAGAATGTAATAAGTGTCATTCTAAGCTTTATAGCTTTATCCAAATTCAAAGCAGGCACTAAAAGGGGAAAAAAGGCAAAATCACCCCCCCCCTCCCCCCGAATTTCTACACATACATAAAAGTTGAACAGATTTTGGCCACCAACATGGAGTCCAGTTAAAAAAAAAGAAAGACAGACAAAATTTTACCAGTTGCTCCTTGATCAAAGTAAAAGCTTTTAAACACATTACTTTGGATTACTATTGAGTGCTACTTCTGATAGAAATTGTCATTAACTACTGACTTCCAACGAATGCGATTTTCCTTACGTCACGACGGATATCAACGTACACTTTCACAGTTACAATTATGAAACAAAGTAAACATTGCAAGTAAGAAAAATACATGCCCTTGTTGGCGTCGGCGGTGATTCAGTCAAATGTTTCCTAGAATGGGAGGCGACATGCACGATAAAGACAATAATACAGAGCACGTAGGCCTTCTGGGGTTTCTTAAGTGAGGTTGAAGTAAATGCGCCCACGTTGGAATGCAAGGGTCCTTGGGGTTAAATTGCGCGCACTTCGATACGAGTGCTAGCCTTTTTCTGATATTTTAAGGATCTCGTTTGATTCTCGAGGAATCTAACCTCCTCTTCAGTGACTTTACAGGGCTCGAGATGAGCGAACTTTGAACTATGTGTGAGTATATTTTTATAACATGATAATATATAGCTTCTGCTATTTATCGCGAGAGCTGATAGCTTGGCCTCATGGACGCGTTTGAGTAAAAATGGGGTTATAAAATGCCAGTGAAGTGCTAGAAGGGTTAAAGAAAAGGATTAAGTATAGAGGGGGGTGGAGTGTCAGAAACAAGGAGGAAGGGAATATTGCAACAATAGCAGTTGGAGGGAAGGCATATTTTGCTTTCGAAGGCCTGTCCAGCTGGTTTCAGATCTAGAGACCTAAAAAGGACCCCCCTCAACTTGGCTGAACTAAAACTAAAATGACTTCGTGTACAACAAATTTGCTTCATATTACTGCAGTCAGCAACATGATAGCGTATTTCAATTGATTATAGCTTAGTTTGCATTATATGAACTCTGTCTGTCTGTCTGTCTGTCTGTCTGTCTGTCTGTCTGTCTGTCTGTCTGTCTGTCTGTCTGTCTGTCTGTCTGTCTGTCTGTCCGTCCGTCCGTCCGTCCGTCCATCCGTCCGTCCGTCCGTCCGTCCGTCTGTCTGTCTGTCTGTCTGTTGCTTTCT
>NW_004800194.1:3120-4527 GCF_000002075.1 Aplysia californica | reverse complement strand
TGTGTGTGTGTGTGTGCGTGTGTGTTTGAATATGTACTTTTGAAGTTCAAAATACAGCCATGTCTGCTGTATAGTTATTACGGATGGTTGGGGGAACTACATTACATTTTGTATTAATATGACAGCAAGCGGTATTGTTCTTGTCCCTTTAATAAGAACACTTTCGCAAAACTCGCATAGGGAATGAGGTATAGTTTCTATAAATATACATCTTTAAACACAGAGCAGAGATTCTAGTGGTGTGTATGTTATTATCCCACCTCATATTCACCTGTAATTGATATAATTGCAGCCCCAATACTCCCTTTTTTGAGGTATAGTTTCCTGGATCTTGTCAGATCGAAGAGAACCAACTCGTCGGCATAGCTTGTTCAAACACGTCCTTCTTTTCATTCGTGCTGTGTTTTACTTTGCTTTAGATCTATGTTTGCGTCCTTTGTCGATACAAAATTGAATCTAATTGAACTGAACTGAAAAAAAATGTTTTTAAAGGTCTTTGGTCCATACACTATATATAGTATTTCAAAATGCTTTTCAAACAGACACGGTTACTATTTTGGTAAGAAACATTTTCCTGGTAGAACAAAGCAGATTACACTTCGCGGACAAAAGTGATTTTTTCCCATTATTGTTATTATTCAAAGATTTGAACGAAAAAAGTTCTTCTCAACGTAGAAAATATATAGATTGAGCCTAAAGCAGAATTATACCCTTGGTTGTCTTACGTTTTACTTGCTATTAGCCTTTTTTGATTTTGCTGCTATTTGATTTTGGATATATCTTTTTTAGCAATGAACAGCGCAAACATAAATTCTTCTTGCTAGAAATAGACTTCAGATTTGCTGATGTCTTCTTCTTCTTTTTTTTTTTTTACTTACGTGACCCACCTATTTTGAGCTCACCCAGAGCCTTTCAAACTACGTCAATAGATATTGGAGACATTTCTCGTGTTATTGATAGAATTTCCAAAAATAAGTCTTAACATCTGTTCTTGTGTTAGCAATATTCTGTTACATTACCATACGTAAATCTATGCTTCAGGCCATACCGACATATATGGACAAAAGGATAGGCGCTTCATCATCGCCCCCAAAAGAAGTGAGTTCAATTCTCGTTTGAGGGGAGTCTGTGAATCGAGTATCTCCGTCTGGCTTCTAGGGCGTTATGTTCCTCACAGACCAGGTTGACACTGACAGACACGTCGAAGCTGACCAGACCATCATCAATAATGTAGTTATAGAGGCACCAGCCATCCATGTCTAGGTGCTGTTTTAGCCTATTTCTCCTGTCTGTGAATTTAGTATTATTTTTTGTCTAATTTAGCTTCGACCTTTATGCACTCTGTAACTTTAATTTTAAACCGGGAACTTGCCTACAATTCTTATACCACCCGCTGTGATTACCCCC
>NW_004800194.1:1471-2983 GCF_000002075.1 Aplysia californica | reverse complement strand
ACACACACACACACACACACACACACACCTTATATTTTCACCATTCTCGTCCTGCAAAGGTGATGACACCATTATCGACATCACAAATACGGACAGTGACAAGTCGAAGCACTCCTCTTCCACAGAATACTTAAGATATGTCGATGGGCGACATAGCTAATATACCCTTACAGTCTTTTTCCTTTAAAAGAGTAGTTTTACAGAGAGTTACTTTTATTCATGTGAGTTGACAGAGCAGGATCGTAAATAGAACCCTGGCCGTGCAGCTAAAGATGCGACCGTATAATTGTGAAAACAACACACAGTGTTACAATGAACAACTACTCTAACATTTATCAGCGTATTTTGACAAGAATTATAACACAGTACGTGTATTATTTTTATCTCCACCTTTTTCCACCTCTGTTCCTTCTTTTTTACTCCAACTATAGAATTTAGAATGTTGCTTCTAAATAAAATTGCTTCTGAGTGGTTGGCAAGAGTTTTGGTGTGTGCTGCTCCTTCTTTCCTATCTGATTTCTATTGGCCTTATCTCTCCTCCTTCGTTTATTCGTATATTACACTCCAGTAACACCTCTTATCTTCGGCACATATTAAGTTGTATTATGACCTGATTGTGCTGAAAGTGCCGTAAAACTTTTATAAAAATTACAACTTGAAATTGTGGTGTTTCGCAAGGCATTCAAGCAAAACGAAGGGGCCAATAGTATTTACTCCAGCAGTCGATGATGCTTGCAGTCGTTCTCTTTAAACCTCCTATTTATTTATATTTTTTTCCTTCTATTTTTCTTTTTTTTTTTTTAAACAGCGCACTGACCGCAATGGCGGGGGTAGAAGAAAGATAGGATAGCGTTGCGGTCAACGTCGGCAGAAGATATTCGGAGACGTCTCCGGCGAACACACAGGAACTATTCGGAGACGCACTCCCGCACACAGATGCACTGCTTTGGGGGGTCAAACTGCGTATTATTTGCTGCAGATCACACATATAGCCACTAAAACTGTTGCAAATCAATTATTTTCAAGAAAATCTCAAACTTAAATGAAAAATATCAAATTATGGGTTAAAACAGGGAGGCATCCTCTGTAACCTTACAGATTTTTTTACTTGGTCTAGATTATATCTAGAGGCACAAAGCATTTTGATTGGTCTATCTCCGTCGGAGACGTCTCCGGATAGATACTCCGTCAACGTCCAGGGCAACCAGATCCTCGCTGTCACAATGTGAATGACCGATGCAGACATTGCAAAATATACCACAGGGAGATAATTAAAATGGTAGTTAGGAGGGAACGTGATAACGCGGATAGTTTGTTTGATAATGAATTACGAAACGAAAAGATATCACTACGTCAAAGTTTCCTTTCATTTCGGTACTTCAGTACCAAAGGAAAGACGTAGCTAGACGAAAATATTATCTTACTTACCATGACAAATCAGTAACGTCTAGCGGATCTTTAGTATGAAAGGGGATTAGAAAAATCAAAACAGACAAATGGAATCGGTAGATC
>NW_004800194.1:0-1371 GCF_000002075.1 Aplysia californica | reverse complement strand
GGGGGGGAATGAAACAGTGAAATTTGGTAATACGCTTGTGAATATTTTGTCCCTTTTGTCAGTTCTTGTAACTGATCCGTTTCGTCAGTCTCTCCAAGGCGAAACAGATTTTTATTACAGTACAAATTTAGTCAATTCTACTCCAGGAAAAGCGGTAAAGAGCAGAAGATAAGAATTAATGAGACGTAAAGAGTTTAGGAGCCAGTGACATAGAAATATGAACAAACCCCCCCCCCCCCAAAGCCCAATCTCTAATGGGTGGACGTTACGGGCAGTAACTTTATTTGTTCTCTTACATCTGGTTGTTGTTTTTGTCTGTCGTCTACGCTATTTTCTCCAACTATGGACAAGATGCTGATGTGTCTGTCCACTTTGATTGCATTCAAACGGTCTGTTAAAAACAAGTACCTTTAAACAGAAGGTCTGTTAATAATGACATTTCTATTAAACTCATTCGTTTCGGTGTTTATTATAATATAATTTTCTTGTAATTTTTACTTTTTTTTTTTGGGGGGGGGGGTAGGGTTGCTTAAACATTATAATTTCTTTGAGGGAGAATGCTTCGAAAACTACCACGATAGACGACATTGACAACATAAAAAACGATACAGGGCCTCCTTTTTTTGCCTACCTGTGAATTTGCTTAGTAATAATTATTATGTTGGCACCTCTTCATGATTTCTCAAAGCACTGGCGATAACGATCTTTCAATATGTCTGACAGGCTATAGTACACTTATTTTAGAATACCTTATAAAAGGACGACCTTCACACTTCGCACTTGAGTAAGCGCCCGTTGAATAAAATTATTATGTTTGATGCAATATAATAAAATGCGCAAAAAGTAATTCTCTCATTGTATATCTGACCCTAACCTATCCTTTTGTCAAGGCTATCTCAGCCCTGTTAATTGTGATTATATTGTATGAGGCTTGACTACACAGAGAATAGCTGCTTCAACCTACCCTTCCCAAAGGAAAATAAACTAAACAAACACACAAACAAACAAAGAAACAAAGAAACAAACAATTCCCCCTCCCCGCCCCCACCCATAACCCTCCGCCCACCCACAAAAAACAAAACAAAAAGAAAAAACAAAAGCAAAAAACAAAACGAGCACACTGTGGAAAGACAATTAATGGCAAGAGTGAGAGGCACAAAGACTGCTAGATATAGCAGACAGATGGACCCGCTGACCCAATTTGATTTCAACTGTGCGCTAAGATTGACATTTTAAAGTGAAAGGTGAACAAAAGAAAATCAGGCAAACAGAAAAGCGCAAAGACAGATAAAGCTGCCACACGGAAACTAACAACCTCACAACCGATTTCTCAGACAGTTTAAATGTCTACGTGCCATCAAAGGCAGGCTT
>NW_004800193.1:3603-4489 GCF_000002075.1 Aplysia californica | reverse complement strand
GAATCGAACCCGGGACCTTTGAATGAGAGGCCAACACCTTAACCTCTAGGCCACGAGAGCCCCCTTTTTGTACTTTAGAACTAATGAAAGGAAGGGCGGCACTAAGGGATTTCTTTTGAATCAAGATGGATTTGTCATCCACTGAGATTAATATTATTTACCATCATGAATATTCATGTCACATTAGACATAATTTGTCACATGGGGGGAATCTAAACATCACTGACAGGTGACTAAAAAGGCACATTGTGGCGTTTGCAGATTGTTTCTTTCATTTCTCATCAAATTTGGTCGAATTGCTTCTTTCATGACTATATCGGATGTCCAAAGAGACACAATCGAAGATTCGAGAGGATAAAGGGTAGCTGTGATCAATGTGTGCTTTTGTTATGGAAATACTACAACAATCCTCCAGAAACCCCCTCTCTACCCCTTATCCTTTAAAAGTACAATTAATTGTAGCAATTCTCCTTTGCCTGTGAGTAAGGAGGAGTGGACACTATGTAATTCCCATCCCGCGTAGTTTTTGTCTGTGCTGTTATTTCCTTTTTGTCACCCGAAACATGAAGAACATGCAATTTTTTTTGGTCAGCCACTTTTTAAAATCAATATTTTGTGTAATTTGAGAATTAAAGATATCACTTCAAATAAGTGGTTTTGAAACTGTTATGTCAGAATTTTGTTTTGCTTAAGGATTTCTGTCCTCAGCCAGTGTGTGTTTCATGTAGTTTGTACGTTTGTCATTGATCGGTGTCTCACAAGATACTCCAGGGCATAATTATGACTATAATATTTATACTTGATGAGGAAAATTATGAACATGGATGGACAAATAAATAGATATATAGACATATAGATATATAAACAGATAGATAGATAGATAGAT
>NW_004800193.1:0-1060 GCF_000002075.1 Aplysia californica | reverse complement strand
AAGGCTATAACACGATGATTGGTTGATTACTTTTTCAAGTTTCTTTTGGACGCCATTGTATGATATAATAACTTGCGTTCTGATGATTTTTCTAGTTTAAAACATATGTTAATGTATTGTCCCAGTCTTGTGTGTTGTGTTCTTAGTACACTTTTGTAGTTATACTGATTAATCCAAAACATTTGCAGGGCCTACATGTGTTCTCCGAATCTTGCGTGTAGAGTTCTTAGTCTCCTGAAGATGATCACTTGATCTTAGCGGTACCGCTCATGGTAGTTATCCGGTACACAGCTCGGCATAGAGAAGATCTTTCTTAATAAAGCTCGATTTAGTGAAGGTCATTCCAAACACAACTGAGTTGCTACAGGTCTTCTTAAAACAGACATCATTAATGTCCTTCTCACCCTGATTTAGGATGTAGACGTCCAACAAACACTTTCCACTTTACCCTATCCTGAGCTAGCCTCTTCATATAAATCCTTGTCTTCCCACTTTTCTTTACATCATGCTCTCCGACTCTTCTCCTGGTGCCCTTCCCCTTGATCTCTTACCCTGTGGATTCCAATCCAACACTTTATTAGTTATGAAGCTGCATGCCTGGCGTCTGGAGAGTATTATGCCTAATCCATCGCCATCGCCTTCTTCGCACTTCATATTCGACTGCACTCGCGTGAAGTTTCTAACTCCTTTGTGATTTCCAAGCATGGTTCTACTTACTCGATGCGACGTCAACTCCCTTACGCATGGTGCTTGTCTTCCTAAATAACTCTAGATCTAGCTCAGAAATTCATTCACATGGACGCATAATTTAATCTCAGTCTCGCAAACAAACAAAAATACGATCTGATGTAAATGACGGATTATCATGATATGGATTTAAAGTTCATAAAAACACCGTACGATTAATAGGCCTCCCCATCTGGAATTTGCGGATTAAAAGTCAATATGTAATTGGATGGGGAATCTTGAAAACGCCTGCAAAACAACACTCGTTTGGATCAAGATCGTCTAAACTTGAATCCTGCATTTTACCAACTGAGCCGACAAAACTGCGCACTAT
>NW_004800192.1:0-4438 GCF_000002075.1 Aplysia californica | reverse complement strand
GAGGGGAGGGGGGAGGGGGGAACAAATGAACTTGTCTGCTGATAAGACTTCATTACTTCATTACTTCATTACGTCATTACTCGCCAACTGTTACAAGATTGAGGACTTTTTAAATTGTATACTGAAGTAAGAGATTGGGGGGGGGGGGGGGGAGAATAGGAAACTACACTGAACTATGTCGACTTTTGAAACATCCCACTTGGAAATATTTACTACTACTACTACTACTAATAATAATAACAATAAAAATAATAATAACAATAATCTTAGATTTTCAATCTCATAACAAAATTAACATTTGCCACAATCATGTCTAACTGACGTACACACTAGCTAATCTACAACCCCCCCCTAAAAAAACAACCCCAACTTCTCCAACTCATGTATTTCAGCAGTCGTAAGTTAGAGGATACAAAGTGCTGTCCATGTGAAACCAGAGTTTACAAAACAGATAAAAAAGAAAAAAAGAAATGGATATAAAAAGTAAGTAAGCGGTGAACAGTTCTAGAGAAAAACTACACAAGGGAATGACGATGACGGTGAGAAGAAACGACCCAATAAAAAAAAACATAAAAACAACAACCTCGGTAACAATAATACTGCCAGATAGAAACTCGAGGCACAGAAGTACGAGGAAGTACAACAGCCAATGGGAAAACTTTTTCTACTACGGGGAAGAGAAAACATAACATAGACGGGCTACGGTCCTCCATCTGAAACACGTATCGGATTATAATATCACAAACAAAAGAAGACATTTATTTTACACAAAGATCATAAACATTCTGTAAAACAAAAATAACGTAATCATAAATTCAATATATTGTAAAAAAAATAACGTAATCATAAATTCAACATACTGAGCAAAAATAAATAACGTAATCATAAATTTGACATACAGTAAAGAAAAAAAACGTCATCCTAAGTTCAATCTGCTACGTACCAGTTTGCCTTTGTCTGCCGCCAGCTCCTCGGCTTTCACCTGGCTGGCCGTCAACTGACGCTGTAGATCTAGGAACAAGAAGGAGAACCAATTCACTACAGAATATTTTCCTCAAACAAGTAGTTTTAGTTTTAGTAGACGTTATACGGCGCTCGCAACTGCATAAGGTCATATGAGCGCCAGAGGATTAGAGGTGTTACAAGAGAGTAACAAACATAAAAAAGAAGGAGGGGAGATAAGGACGATAGATGTTTGATAGGAAAGAAGAAGCAAACCACACCAGAGCACCCGCCAACCACCCATCTCAAACAAGTATTTGGCACCAAATATTGTCAAGACTATAGGAATTATCAGAAATTTAATCTGTCTATTTCCAAAATATCTGAAAGTACTCAGCAGGGTTCATACTGAGCACGACATTTTTTTCCCCAAGACTTTTTCAGGAGTTTTCAAGACCAGATTTCTTTTTTCCAAGACAAATAACGTGTCACTTCGGAACACTTCAGACTGCGTAAAGTCCAGGCCTTCTTAACTTCAAGGAAATATCTTTACTACAGATCGAGTTAAAAATGTGTTTTTCCAAGACTTTTCGAAGAATTTGGCTAACTTCCCAAAATTCTAAGAGTTTTCCATATCTTGAAAAATAAAAAAAAAATTCCAAAAGTTCTCCAGTTTTCCAAGACCCGTAGGAACCTTGACTCAGTAAACCATCATTAATAAAGACGTGTTTAAATGGATAACAAACCACCCCCCCCAAAAAAAAAAACAACAACCCCAAAACAAAACAAACTCTGTTCTGGTCAGAGAAAGAAATTTTTTTTTCAACTGACATCATTTTACGTCCCTGTTGAGACAAATTAGACCATATATAAAACCAGCTGCTTCAACTCTTTCTGTCAGGGCCAACCCAGGCGGCGTGGCCACAATAAGGTCATATAAGTGCCGAAGATTAGAGGTGTTCCAACAGAGTAACAAACACAAAAAAGAAGGAGGGGAGGGAGATAGAGACGATAGATTTTTTGTAGGAAAGAAAACCACACCAGAGCACCCGCCAACCACCCACGAAGGTAATTTTGAAACAACTACACAAGTCAAGATTCCAACTCAAAGTCTGCATGCAACAGCAAAGCCTACTCCAAACCACACGCCCCTAGAAAATCTCTAGCAATGAAAATTTTCAATGCATCAAAATAAAAACTTTCAAATAAAAAACCCAAAAAAACTTCCATTGTGGTAACAGATTATGCAAAGAAGACGCCATATCCAAAGATGAAACAAACACACACACACACAATACTTCTAGACTACATACGTTTTCGTACCACCAGCGATGCTCCACACACACAAAACTCCAGTTTCTTTTTCTCTTACTGCCAATATTGATCCCTCTTGCTTTATAGAAATGCTGAGCTTTTAAAAAAAATCAAAATCATCTGTCATCCCCAAAATTGTATCCAGTTTAACTCTTTAAACCCAATCGGACGCTGGGGGTGTCAAGTGGTAATAACCTCGTTCCCTATCAGACGTAGGGAGCGTCCGACACTTGTGACAACTGTTTCATTTCGTTTAGTGCTAGTTTTGGTTGTTTTTCAGAACTATTCTCGAACCAAGTTTTTTTTAGTAAATGACTAAGCCTTTGTTTCTGCCACTTAGAAGTTTGAGGAAAGCTTTTGGGGTTATAATGAGACATGGCGCACCAGGTTTAGGTGACTGTAGAAAAGACTCCGGGGAACGGTGAAAAAAACTCAGGGTATAAAGAGTTCAGTAACTACTACATCATTCACACTGACATTTTCAAAAAATAAGAATTAATAAAGGTATAAACCTGATCCGCTATTGCATCACTCCATCGTAAGCTAGGTACAGCAGTACGTCACCGTAAGCTAGGTACAACAGTACATCACCATAAGCTAGGTACAGCAGTGTGTCACCATAAGCTAGGTACAGCAGTGTGTCACCATAAGCTAGGTACAGCAGTGTGTCACCGTAAGCTAGGTACAGCAGTATGTCACCGTAAGCTAGGTACAGCAGTACATCACCGTAAGCTAGGTACAGCAGTATGATAGTGTACATCATCAGGCACAGAAAGAAGAACGGAAAACAAAAGGCGGGAACAGACCATGCCATGACACCCACCAACCACCCCCCAAAACTGACACACACACCACTCAATACCAAGAAGGCAACAGTCAAAGATATCACTGATGGTAGAAATGGAGTAAGATTTACCTGCTGAATTAGAGTTAGCCTAAAAAACAACAAAAAACAAATTCAACAAGTAATACTGCTTCAGTAAAAAATAGCACTGGTAGAAATGGAGTAAGGTTTACCTGCTGAGTTAGAATTAGCGCCCTAACCTCCCCCCCCCCCCCCCCAAAAAAAAAAAAAAACCACCCTAAAAATGAACAAATTCAATAAGTAATAGTGCTCGAGTCACAGACACCACTGACAGCAGAAATGGGGAAAGGTTTACCTGCTGAGTTAGAGTTAGCGTTGCGCAACTCCTCCATGACTTGTCTGTGCTCATCCTGAACCTCTTTCAGTTTGTCGGTTAGTTCTGTGTGAGGGAGAGAGAGAGAGAGGGCACGGCACGGCACACTGTTACATTCACCGTCAGCAGGATCAGACAAGCAACAACAGTACGGGGAATAATACAATGCAAGAGGAGACGGGCCATCTTTATTTTTCTTCCGTTGTGGGGGGGGGGGGGGGGGGCACACACAGGCTGGCTATGTGGGTATATGGACAGTTGGAAAATGTGGCGCTTGGTGTAGAGGTGCACGTAACTGAAAACATTTCATATCAGGTTCAAGAGAAGTGCATTAAAGCTTGAATAGTCATCTTATGTAGGGGAAAAGTAAGAAGAAAGAAAAGATAAAATATCTGAACCAAAGTAGAGAAGGGAAAGTTTACACCAACAATCTGGAAAACAACAACAACAAGACCCCACTTTGCCTGGTTCATAAATATGATAACTTATAACAACACAGAAAAGAAGAAAGAAAGGGCCATAATACCAAAGTCCCCCCCCCCCCATAAACTATAAAGCAGCCACAGAAAGTGTGAAATATGACAGTAACTTCAAGCTACAACCCCTCTTTTCACACTCAATAATGCAAGCTAGAGTTTTAAATATAATTATAAAGACCAACCTTTTTACACACACACACAAACAAAAAAAAACACCCCTTTCCAGTCACACCTTGAGAAAGTTGAAATTAAAGTCCCATTTCCTTCTACAAAGCCACTGCACACACAACGCAGGAACACATTCCAGATCCAGAGAGAGAAAAAAGACAGCATGCCAATCCCATAACAATCAGATGCTGTATTGGAACAACAGAACACAGACAAAGACACATCAGGAACATAAGAACAGTTTAGTTTTAGTAAAAGTTTTACGACACTAGCAACACAATAAAGTCATATAAACGCCAAAGAATAGGTGTTACGAGAGAGTAACTTACACAAAAAAAAAGGAAGAGAGATAAGGAC
>NW_004800191.1:4301-4696 GCF_000002075.1 Aplysia californica | reverse complement strand
AATAATAATAATAATCTGTATTTTCTGGAACGCTGTAGGTACAGTTTGGCACGCCTTGGCTAGATCTACATTAATTATTCAACCCCCCAAAAATTCCCAGTAGTTTTCTTTAAAATCACAATTGATGTAACCTTCTGAATCTCTTTAATTACAGCAGTTCATAACATGATTGTTTTTTTATAGCTAGGTCTGCACCATACACTTCAAGTCCAATCTGGCTTGAGGAAGAACTGCACTAAAGCTGATGTTTGATGTTACTTTGGGGTGGGGGTGGGGGGTAAAATATCACCGTTCTGCAAGTCTTAATAAAATCAGATAGTTTAGCCACCCAATGAAGGTTTCCTTTCTTTAAAAAAGGTAAGCATTAAATTTAACGCCCCCTCCCTTACCCCCCC
>NW_004800191.1:1624-4201 GCF_000002075.1 Aplysia californica | reverse complement strand
ACCCCCCCCCCCCCTCCCCCCCCCCCCCATCTCAACTCCCCCTCTCTCTCCCCATTTCCCCTCGCACGCCACCCCACCCCTCCGAGCATAAAACACCCCATCAGCAAGGTGTCATCCCTAATCTTCCAGTTGATTTGCCACATCGGCCCGAAACATTTGGGTTCCTTACAGCGAAAGAGTTCGCTGGAATCTGGCATGATGAAAGTGCTGGCCCATTTTACACAGCTTAAGAGATTGTGGAGCCCCGGAGGTAAGGGAGTGGGAGGAGATGATGACTTTCTTTAGGGAGGGGGGAGGTTTGGTAAGTGTTTACGCCTCTCGCAAAAAGGAGCTGATGTGGAAGGGTGGGGCGGGGAGAGGCATTATCCATGTTCTTCCACGGACAAAAATCGCTAAACCCGCATCCTCCACCCCCCCCCCCCCCCCCCCACACACACACTACCACACTCCCTTTTCCCAACCTCTACAAAAATAATAGAACCTAACAAACGTCCGTAACGACCTCGAACAAATTTGCGATATGTCTACACCCCAAAGGTCAGCTCTTTCACACAGTGGGGTGTGTTTGTCTTACTTCTTGTTTTTGTACAAGTCCCACGTCTTACCAGAGACGGCACTCAATATGCGTCTGTGGTGTAACGCTTAGTAAAGGCTCTCCACCGCTGCACGTAGTAAACAGGAGTCGGGATTCCTGCGTGAGGCCAAGGGAGGCTTTTTTCTCAATAACACGGCGAAGTACTGGGCGCCGAAAACACAAGGACCCATTAATTTAGAGGGCAATACCTCGGTCATCTTCCCACCAATTTGAACAAAACTTCTAACAGGATAAAATGCGACCAAACAGACACCAAACTTGTCATTATGAAGAAAATCGACGGATACGTTCGAGAAATATCAAGTTATAAATACTTCAACCAAAATTTAGTAAAACGCTTGACTTTACAACTAAAAAACAACAACAACAACCATTATGTGAACGTGTGCATTACAGAACATAAAACAAAAGTGATAGATCTAATGTCACAGACAGTGAGCATGCAATAGAGGACACATTCAAAATGCGAGTTTTCCTTCGGGATTTCTTGAAAGACACAGTCTACAAATACAAGCCAGGAACAATTTAACAGTCGATACTCAGTTTTGAGCAGGAGGTCTAAAGAATCAACACATAAATATACCACGGGTTTTAAAAATTTTAAGTGGAGTATTCCAGCGTGTCTGAAGAGAAACGGTGAACACCTGGAGCAATATTATTATACAAACAGGACTACTTTAAATAGCCACCACCTCCACTGCTTTCAACGAATTTATTTGGCAAGGTCAGTTTTAAATAGATTTGTTCTTTCGTGAACAAATACACAATGTGGTTGATTTTTTTAGAGAAGTTGTAAGGTTTCGTGTTTAACTCAAGGTTGTTTGAAATCTTTTAACCCTTCCAGCCCCAGCCATTTTTGTGCACTCCCTAACCCCAGTCCCAGCCAATACAGCAGTATTTCAGAAAAAGAGGCATGCATTCTAAAAAGTAAGTAGTATCTTTGAAGCGTGGGTTAAATAATAACATATAACAATGGTTAAAGGTAAATGAACAGATATTATAGAAATTAAAGTTTAATTTAGTTAGTTAAATTCGAAAAATGTGCAAATTCAGTGCCTCCCGAAACTGAGAATATACGCTCTTGGGATGGTGGGAGGTACAAGCGCTGCTGAAAACATACGTGAATGGGTCTGGAAGGGTTAAACTTAATATTCCTCGAACACATTTTATTTGTTCGGAGTTTTGTTGGTATTTCTACCAAGGTGACCTGGTTATTTCCGTTAAAATGAGTCTTTTTTTAGACACCCGGTATCTTTTTCTGTGAGGTGCGAGATTGTTTCACCCTCAACCCACGCTGACCCTGACAGGCAGAGTCAAAGCAGCCCGCTTCCTATTATCTTAATTGTGTCCATGACATGTAATACTTTGAGTATAATTACATTAAGTTAAAATTACTATTACAATTACAATTACAATTACTAAACACAAAATCTATGTCATTTAGAAGGTTGTTTGTTTGAGTACGTTTTTACGGTGTTCGCAACTGCATAAAGTTATTATGAGCACCAAGGGGTGGATGTCACAGAGAAATCCAAACGGAAAATCAGGCTTACTCTGCTCACCCCTCTAGCCTCAACAGCACAAAGTCTGTTTCGACTATAAAGGCACTAGGGAAATAGCAGTTCATTAGGGAGTGACAAACATACAAAAGAAGTAGAGAACAAATGACGATAGGGAAAGAAAAAGCAGCATTTAGAGGGTTGGATCGCTGAACGCATTAATAAGAACAAAAAAGGAAGGGTATGAAAAGGAACAGAGACATATAAGAAGCACCAAAAATAATCTTAAGGAAGTTTTTGCACAGCTGTTTGTTAATTGTATTTTACAATCAGAGGGTGGCATAAAGTAAGTCTATCTGCCACAAACCCGTTTGGAAAAGTGAGCGGATCATACCATTTCTTCTTCCTCCTCCTCCTCCTCCTCCTCCTCCTCCTCCTCCTCCTCTTCCTCTTCTTCTTCTTCTTCTTCTTCTTCTTCTTCTT
>NW_004800191.1:0-1524 GCF_000002075.1 Aplysia californica | reverse complement strand
TCTTCTTCTTCTTCTTCTTCTTCTTCTTCTTCTTCTTCTTCTTCTTCTTCTTCGAACTCTAAATCAAGCACTAGTGCCCAGCTCCCTTTTCCAAACTACACTTAGTGTTACGAATAAATGTCAATTGCCCATTTTTGTCTCCCAGTATACCTTCTAAAAAGGTGCAAAAAGCTTATTAACAGGTCAGAGATGAAATTGGCAAATAAAGCGTTACAAATGAGTCACCCACAGCTAGACGTATGTGCTCGCGACTGGGGGGTGTTTATTGCCCACGCCTCCGAAGCCTGGCATTTATTACACCATCCAGTCTTGCCGCGCTGAAGTTACATCCTTATGAACGATGGGGAATCTCCTGTTTTGGCCCAAGGAGCTCTGGGATATCATTACAATATCGAGTAACTTCACGAAACAATAAATGTCGTCGGCAAACTATTCAAGGGCCCACACTTAAACAAAACGAATTAACCGCTTTGATAGAGATTGACCGCTGGTGTTTTACGTTCCCATCGATTCAATAGTTTAGACTACTTGGGAGGTGATTAGCTTTAACTCCTCTGTCGGTTATAGCAAACTTGGCCTACGACAGAGATGCTGGATAACTTTCCCAAAAGGGGAGCGAACTCACGTCCTCTGCATGCAACGAAAAGAGCTTAAGATTACACCATATACGCCAGAGTGTCTCTTAGTCTTGAGTCTTGATCTGATCTTACTAACATTAATAATGTTAATATTATGATTTTGTTATAATTTGGGCTTTAAAAAAATAGGAAAACGAGTAAAATTTATTTTTTAGTTTTAAATGTTCGACAAATTTTGTTTGTAAGTCTTGTAAAGACAATTTGGCGTACTTCCTTGGACTTCTGACATGACACAATTTAACTACTCGCAGACATGCTACTAGATTCTAGCTCTTATTTCCAATGTCGCTTTTACCATTATTATGAATAAGTAAGAGTTTGGATGTTTGAGAACATGCATTACCCTACAAAGTGTGTCAAATTTTTCTGGAAATTTTAAAAGCTCACATGACGCTATGGAGCCATGCACAATTTTATATAACTACTCACCGAGAACCGCTAGAGTTTAGCCCCTGATTCAAGCTGAGCGATAACCTTTTCCCGTATGTCTAGCTACAAGTTTGAGAAGTTAGGAAATAACTCCACACAAAATAACTGGAGATCCGCCTCGACAAAGTCGACCCACAAAGGGATGGCTTACCGGGAAGCGAACGAGTGAGCACACACACGCACACACAGACGCGCGCTCACGCATGCGAGGCTGCCGTGAGTGCTTGGAGGATGTCGGGGGAAGCACGCGCGCTTTTTCACGCCGACGTGAGACGGTAGGCGAGTTCTGGAGCTTGAGCTAAACTCGCTTCCGAGCGCGAAGGAAAAAACTGGCATCGGTAATGCAAGTCTCTTCCTTGCCCTATGTGAGTGAGCGCGTTCGTCCAGACAGTTCCACATTCATCTTGTTTGAGCGTGAGGTCGACTATGATATTACCGGTACTTTGCTCAGGGGTAG
>NW_004800190.1:2550-4498 GCF_000002075.1 Aplysia californica | reverse complement strand
GGGGGGTTATGGGTTCGATTCTCGGCTGAATTATAATAACATTTAAAATTTGGTCACTGTGCATCTTATTGTCTGGGGCATGATTGAAAGAACATAAGTCACCAGCATCGTTTGATTGCACATAGATGGGCTCATTTCTTCCTGTGCACTATCTTTCATCATCTCTCACGCTTGAATTCCTACATTATAATAAACAATGAAACAGTGTAAGCTACATAGACGACAAAATCACATTTGAATTCCATGATTGTAAGTCTCTACTTTCCCTATGAGCAATGTTCAGTGCTAGTCAGTTGACAGAGCGTGGTAAAATGGATGGTATTCAACTGGCATGACCTCTTCCACCGTTTGGACATGTAAGTATTTCTCCGTTTTTCCTATTCCCGGAGCTAGTTTAGGCAGGCGTTGGGTCAACCAGCTCCCACTTTGGTTGGTTGGACCTCTTGGGAGAATTTGGTGGGGCTCACCTCCGTGGCTCATCAGGATACACCTCCGTGGCTCATCAGGATACACCTCCGTGGCTCATCAGGATACACCTCCTGTCCGTCACCGAAGAGTCCCCGACTCTACTGCTGGGTTGGAAATGGTCGGACATGCTCTTGCAATCCTGAAAGTCGTTGGTATTGCAGATATTTCTCATGGTATGGATGGGGTTTGAGCGAGATGACTGTGTTTTATGGACATGCTGGGCTGACACATAGGTAGGGGAGTCTTCAACCTCCTCTCGATATAGTTGAGCTGGGAAACCCACGTCTGTTTGTAAGATTCTCCTTTCCTGGTTTTCTTTGTTCTATTTGAACCCTGTTTCATGGCACAAATAAGAAGCGGCTTTGCCGATGTCGAATATCGGTTTGGTATGTCCAATCATCACCGTATAAGGGTTACTTTTGGCACCCAGGATTCCTTTCACAAAGTTGATTATGTACGTTGTAAATTCGTTCTTCATGAGGCACCTTCTGTCTCTGCCAGACCTGGCCCACCACATCGTTCTCAGCAACCTAAGGACATGACGCCATTTCCTTGTCGGCTGTGGCTTTCTGTTTGTTTCTTCACACTGTCAAGGTTCCCCCAAACTTGTTCCTGCATGTTGCCGCAATAATCACGTAAACATCGCAATGATACTCACGAGGACAGGACAAAGTCAAGTTGAGCTCATCAAAAATTTGCTTCACCGGAGGGAGGGTTGCTTCATTTCTGTATACTCTGACGTGTAGAGCCATTACACGTCAGCGAAACTTTGGAAGGGGGCCTCAAGGTACAGCTTAGTTGAGCCATACAGTAATGTGATGATAGTCGTGATAACTTGTTGAAGAATCCCTCACCACTGAGGATACATCGGCCACACGTGCATTCCTGTTTGACTGCTCGTTCATCGCCCAGTTCCTAACACATGCTCCAATGTCCGATGGTTGACACAATAAAGAACTGTCAACAAACGTTCTTCGCAAACTGTCAGCTATGTTGTTGAAAATACCTGACTGCACTTTGTTTTCTGAACCTTTGGTCTCTTCAGACGCAGAAAACACTTCCCCCGATCACATCATCTTTTTTCAATGAATTACAAATGTCCACTTCTGTACCCATGTGAGTCCCCATGCTTTGTAAACATCCTCTCTGAATTCGTCACAATGGTATCTATTATTCTGACTAGAGCATCTTTTTGGCTCTGTTGGGCTATTCTAGCTCTTGTTATTCCAGCCCTTTGGTCTCATTTCGTCTCCAGTTGTGCTAGTCAATCTGTTGTTACTTTCGAGAAGGCAGTCCCCCATTAGGATCAGTTTTACCATTTCCTTCTTCCCTTCCCCCTCCACCCACCTTTCTTATCAAACATCTATCGTCCTTATCTCTCCTCCTTCTTTCCTATCAAACATCTATCGTCCTTATCTCTCCTCCTTCTTTCCTATCAAACATCTATCGTCCTTATCTCTCCTCCTTCTTTCCTATCAAA
>NW_004800189.1:1078-4503 GCF_000002075.1 Aplysia californica | reverse complement strand
CCTTATGTCTGTATGCTACTCTCCAGCGACACCTCCAATCTTCAGCACGTGTGTGATCTCTTTGTGTTGCAAGTGCCGTAAAACTCCTCCTCACCCCAAAAGTGTCTCTCTCACACAGGCGGCCAACATGCCCGACTCGGAGCTGTTTGAGTTGATCGCCGAGAACCGCAGCATGTCGCGCAAACTGGAGGATTATGGAAACCAGAAGTCCACGTCCATCAGCACAGCGAAGAGATTGGCCGAGGTGAGAGACCGACTGGTCACACAAACACTAAACACAAACACTACAAGCTCAAACAGCTAGGGAAATTACTGAAACAACTGCAAGACTACGGGGTTGTGGGTGGTAGTGGTTGTTGATGATGATGGTGGTGGTAGTGGTTGTTGATGATGATGATGGTAGTGGTTGTTGATGATAATGGTAGTGGTTGTTGATGATAATGATGGTAGTGGTTGTTCATGATAATGGTTGTGGTTGTTGATGATAATGATGGTAGTGGTTGTTGATGATGATGATGGTAGTGGTTGTTGATGATGATGGTGGTGGTAGTGGTTGTTGATGATGATGATGGTAGTTGTTGTTGATGATGATGATGGTAGTGGTTGTTGATGATAATGGTTGTGGTTGTTGATGATAATGATGGTAGTGGTTGTTGATGATAATGATGGTATTGGTTGTTGATGATGATGATGGTAGTGGTTATTGATGATAATGATGGTGGTAGTGGTTGTTGATGATAATGATGGTAGGGGTTGTTGATGATAATGATGGTAGTGGTTGTTGATGATAATGATGGTAGTGGTTGTTGATGATAATGATGGTAGTGGTTGTTGATGATAATGATGGTGGTAGTGGTTGTTGATGATAATGATGGTAGTGGTTGTTGATGATAATGATGGTAGTGGTTGTTGATGATAATGATGGTAGTGGTTGTTGATGATGATGGTGGTGGTGGTGGTTGATGATAATGGTGGTAGTGGTTGTTGATGATAATGATAGTGGTAGTGGTTGTTGATGATAATGATGGTGGTAGTGGTGGTTGATGATAATGATGGTAGTGGTAGCGGTGACCAACCTCAGTTGTGATTCATTTTTCAACATTACAAAACGTTTTTAAGATGTTATTTATCTTCGAGTCATTTATGATTTTGTCTGTCGTTGTGAATTATGCGTGCTTTGTAAGATGCAGGTCAATGGTCTTAACTAGTGAATGGTATATCTACTCACCTACTTACCTACCTATACCCTTCTACACTGATGATGTTGATGATGACGAAAACAACCGACCTGTGACAGTCATCAATGTGTTGTGTCTTCCCCTAATCCCCCCGCGCGCTATACTCCACAGTTCCTGGGCGACCAGATGGTCAAGGACACGGGTCTGTCCTGCCGGTTCGTCATCTCCAAGAAGCCGGAAGGTTCCCCGGTGACGGAGCGAGCCATCCCATTGGCTATCTTCCAGGCAGAGCCCACAGTGCGCAGACATTACCTGAAGAAGTGGCTCAAGCTCTCCGACGCTTCTCACCTGGACATCCGAGACGTCAGTAACTGCCGCCGCTACTTGTGGCCCAGATCGTCATACCTTGCTCCTCTTTACAATACAATACTCCTAACTTTACGCAGTTATCTGTAAAAAAAAAAATTTCACAATTTTATAAATAACCCATAAGTGTCAATTTAGGAAAATATTTCTTTTTACTAAACGTGACAGAAAATAATACCAGACTAAATTATTGTAGCATAAAAATATGAGGACTACTTCTAGGTATCTATACTTGACTTAATTATTTTGACACTGTCTGTATGAGGACGATGTCTAGATATTTGCAGTTGAATTAATTATCTTGACCCTGTCTCGCAAAGTTCTCAATTATCCCTAGATGTAATTTTTGATACATTAATAAGGATCTCGTAGATCAAGGCTAGGTTCTAGCAGTATCCTTCTACAGATGGCAGTTGTCATTTCAAGCACCCACAGCAGGAATTTCTGCTCTTGAGACCCCCAAAACGGACCCTGTAACGTATCAGTTTACTTCGTTAGACGTTCTGAAGTCGACAATGCTTGTGATTTGTTTGGGAAAAAAGTTATTAAAATAATTTGCTCAACAATATTCGATGAATATAAGGATAACATTGACGATGATAATATGGACAGCTTGAATGACGGCGATAAGGTATAACACTGGTGATGACAATAACGATGTAAATCTCCTCCCCCGGCAGATCCTGGACTGGGAATACTACGTGGAGAGGCTGGGAGGATGTATACAGAAGATTATCACTATCCCTGCCGCACTACAGGCTGTGAGTGTCTCTCTCTCTGTCTCTCTCTGTCTCTCTTTCTCTCTCTCTCTTTCTCTCTCTCTCTCTCTCTCTCTCTCTCTCTCTCTCTCTCTCTCTGTTGTGTCTGTTCATCATTCTTGCTTTTTTCTTCGTGTCCCTTCTTTCCTATCAAACGTCTATCGTCTTGATCTCCCCTCCTTCTTTTTTTGTGTTTGTCACTCTCTTGTAACACCTCTAATCTTCGGCACTTATATGACCTTATTGTCTTGCGAGTGCCGTAAAACTCTTACTAAACTTTTCTTTGTGGGCAATTGGAGGGTGTCACTGGTAGTGTAGCTCCTACTTCCGTTCTTTCCCTCCGTTGTTTCTGCGTTTTCCCATGCTCTAAGCGACTGTCAAATGTCGCAATGTTCTTTTCTTTACCCAGTTTCTGCCTGTGTGTTGTGTTAGACAGATGTAAATGATAGTCACGTTACAAACAAACCAATCTTTACTTCAGGTTTCGAACCCTGTACCCCGCATCCCTCACCCGGACTGGCTGCGGAAGAAAATGCTGGAGAGAAATGACGTGTTTAAGCAGAAGAAGATCAGCGAGATCTTTGCCCCTGCTGCTAAACCAGTGGTGCAGGTTAGTGGGTGTGTGTGTGTGTTTATGCGTGTATATATATAAATATTCTCCTCACTTGGGAAAGGAACTCCAGCCTTCTGTGTGTGACGACGAAACACCCATCCTGAAACACATAACCTTGTATGCTGGATATTTCCCCCACTGTTGTGAACAAAGACGGCCGTGATCAGAACCGGTGCCTATGGTGGAATGGTTAAGCTGTAAGCAGCCAGCCTCCTAACTAAACTACCTGTGACATGTGAGAGGGGAGGCTTGAGGTGTGCTGACATGAGGTATCGGCCCACAATTGATTAAAAAAAAAAAAATATATATATATCTAGATCTATATGTTTGTGAACAAAACAAAACCAACCCAGGAACTTGGAGATAGTGTCAGAATACTCAATTCCCAAATGAATGAACAGAGAAACAGACAAACAAATACATTTCCCTCAACAAAAATGTACATTTCAAATCCAGCACACAAAGCGATCCCGCGCAGGCGTGTTCTGGTCATGAAGCAATTGTTTTTTG
>NW_004800189.1:0-246 GCF_000002075.1 Aplysia californica | reverse complement strand
TTCCTCTCTCTCTCACTCTCTCCCTCTAGCCATAGTCAGGCAGCGATGAATTATATTCACTCCATGGTATATCAGTTTTGTCAAAGTGTATGATTTTTTTCTTTATGATTTGTTGATATTGTCAAGAAGTTTTAGGCCCCATGTGCTCGTGGTTGGCGGGTGCTCTGCTTTGGTGTTCTCTCCTTTGTTTCTCCATCAAACAGCCATTGTTCTTGTCTCTCCTTCTTCTCTCTGTTACTCCCCAGC
>NW_004800188.1:2899-4492 GCF_000002075.1 Aplysia californica | reverse complement strand
AGGTGACATGTATAAAAAGGGTTTAGTAGAAGAAAATCCATGGCGTTACAAACTTCAAAATGTATCGCATCCTCAAGACATTGATTCGTCGCCCATCTCACAAAAGGGCGTATCGTTAAAATTACCGATTTTGAGTTAAAACCATCATGGTATGTCGGGTAGTGAAATCTATGTTCTCTCAAAACGGCGTATCGATAGCTTTAAAAATGGCGGGGTTATGAACTTATGAGCAAAAAGCATTTAGCCCTATAGCTCTCGGGCAGGAAACTGCATCTCACATAGAGGCGTGTGCCTTGTTACGCCCCTTTGTGAGAATATATACGGAGGCATGTGACCGCATACGCCATGGTTTGAGATGTTTCCTTTTGTTTTCTTACTTGTAAAAGAGGGGAATGTGTATCTCATTTCATGTTTAGTAGTCTTACTTATTCTTTCTCGCTGCACCATTGAGGGACTTTTATACGCTTCCTTACAATTAGTTCAAGTAGACACGTGTTGTTTTGGTACCTGTGCTTTAAATTTCATCCTTGCTCTCAGGGTTTGATGTTCATGCTCCCAAAAAGGGATAGTATCTTAGCTGATTTGTAAGCTTATAAACATTCACTTTTTAAAATATTTTCTACTAGTAAAAGTTTTAATTAGGTCCATGAGTCCCCAAAGAAGTGGTATTGCAGAAAGTTCTGATTATATTGATGATTTAGATGGAGACCCGTCTTTCACACCTGGTTTCTGTGTCTTGCAAGAACGACATATTTGCAGCTTGTGGAAGGTGTGTATTGCTCCTGTGGTATACATACAGTCACTTTGTGGAAGAAACAGGCGCATGATAGTCTTTAAAAAAGTCACATAGCATTGTGAGTAGAAAACGGATAAAGCTAGAAGAGAATAACTCTGTTGTCGTTGGATATTGTACTCAACCTGAAAATTTCATGGTAGAAGGTGCTGCCAATGAAGTGACTGCTCAGAATTGACAGGTCCACAGTCCAATCAAAGTATAAAGAAGCTAACCACAAAGGACATTTTTGAGAGGAGTTCTTTAGCCATATAACTGAAATACATGTTGGCGCGCACACGGTTTGAGACAGGTATGAATTTGAAAGCTATGAGAAATATGGTCGAAGCTGTCACACTATTGCGAATGAAACACACGAAGAAATTTTCCAGCTATATTACAGACTTGGAGACCATCACCTCCAATGTGAGTTCGTTGTGGGTCACATTGACTGCTCTGAATCTATGAAAGGGACGAGCTGTTCTCGCGGACCAAAGACCAATACATATTACTTGACTGTCGATGGAATACCGTCATCTATAAGACAACATCAGCTGGTGCTATTGAAGTACATGTAGAAAAAATTGGATGATGATGCCCAGCAACTGTCAGAGAAAGAGATGAAAAACTCTCCACCCTTATTAATGCTCAAATTGCGAGGTTCCCTGCTGTTGACTCACATCACTACTGTAGGTCAGTTTCGAGGTAAATGGACTTTCTCTCAAACCTGTACTGAAGAGGAGACATAACAAAGGCTGAACAATCGCATCCACGGAAAAGCCAAAGTGAGAAAACTTGAAGAAGGTGCTTTCAGCTGCAAT
>NW_004800188.1:1003-2788 GCF_000002075.1 Aplysia californica | reverse complement strand
AGTGACCTTTAAGCCCCAGAAAAATCCAGTCAAAGATGTTCCATTGAACAGCCAAAAAAAAAACCCCGCCTATAGCAAAGTACATTTTTCATCAGACTGGAGGAACACACAATGCTCTTTTAACTTTGCCACATGTAACTTATAACAGGCTACCACTTGCACTGTGTTTTCGCATTGAAGTGCCTTTCCAGATCATTTTAATCTTTCTTAACCAACCCTTGCACAATATTTCATTGATAAACAATGGGCTAAAACGTTTATAAGGTAATTACACAAATTCGTTACACATGCTCAGAATGTATTTCTCTACTAATATTGTTGTTGTCTAAGGATGGTGCGCAGTCCAAAAAAAAAAAAAGGATCCGTTCAGTACTAGTAATATTATACCCATTGTATTGTGCAAATTCTGCATAATACCTTGAACACAAGTAAGAAAGCTTAACTCCTTAATTAATTAAGTTATTTACATTTCATATCGTGGAGACCCCAAATCTGTTTCATTTTCTTTTCCTTGTTGTTTTTCACTCCCGAAAGTAGATCAATTTGGCACATTGAGTTGATAAACATGTTCAATAATCCAAAAAAGAATCCCTTTTCTCTTATATTCTATTACCAAACGATGTGATGTATTGTCAATCTTGTGTCTTTACGGACATAATTATATTCTCACAAACATGCGTAACAGCTATTTTAGACCATTTCTTTAAAAAAACTAATGACGCAATATCTAGAACCATTATAGGGAATGATAAATCGGTGGTTGTACTAATATCTTGCCAAAAATTTTAACGAAAAAGCAAACGGTTATGCCACAGCAAGAATTTAAAAAGTGTCCAAAACTTTGAAACGCTCTCCTGAAAAATGCCAAAAATGCCCTTACGCCCTTTTGTGAGATGGACGACGGATTAACGCCACTGAAATATGGATAGAAACTGACTGGATAGGCACGAAACAAGAAATACTTTTACGGTATATTAGAAAACAAACTGAAAGTGAGAAGTAACCACCTCTTAGTCCTGCCCCTGTACATCACATAAAGACCTATTTTTCACACACACGCACGCAAATTCTCGACATGCACTCGCTATGTAAAAATATGAAACCTGTGTGCTGTCAATTGATACCTTACAAATGACGCTGCCCCATGCAGATGAAGTCTAGAATCAGATACTGTACACTGTACTAAACACGCAGCCACATACACACATTGATCAATAAATTTAGCCCGCGACAATTTCAGATCCGATTCAAAAGTTCTTCTTTTCTTTGCTCTTCTCTTCTCTCTGAACACTGCTCTAAGAGAACTGTGTCAAATGCTAATTACAGTATTGAGATTAGAGTCTAGCTGGGGCGAAGGCGGAAAATAGGAAAGGGGAAAGGGTAAAGGGGCGGGGGAGGAGGAGGGCGTATACTTATTGTACAGTGGAACTCGGATTCAACAAGGTCGACGGGTCAGACCTAAAATCTCGTTGAATCCGAGTGTTCGTTATAGCAAACGGGAGATTTTGTGTAGATAATTACAGGCACTGAGTGAGCAAGTAATGTGTAAAGAGAAGTCACAAGTAGTGCCTGAAATACCTGCATAATATTATGAGCTGTGTAAAAAAAGGCCGGTTCGTTCAAATGCACACGCCTGAGTCATCTAGATTGTATACCAAAAAGTTGTGTTGCTGTGTACAGCCTAGCATACGGCAACTTTTGATTCCATAGCCCAGCGCACAATTCATTATGTAGATCTACGCCAAGACTAGCTTATTATTGTAATAGTGATCAGTTGCCGAGGGC
>NW_004800188.1:0-827 GCF_000002075.1 Aplysia californica | reverse complement strand
TCAACTACGCATGTGTTGGTTTGAAAAAAGGCCGCTGATTGGTCGCATGCAATCGGCTAAGTGAATAATGGTTCACGATGCAGGTTCAATGGATAGGTTCCAGGAATAGATTAAATTCGTTCTGGGAGAAAAATGAGCAAAGCCACGTTTGCGGGGGGGCTGTTCACCCTGGAAGCGACCTCGTTGAATCCGAGCTAGCTGACATAAGTGCTCGTTGAATCCGAGTTATTTTTATTGATTTTAAAGAAGGAAAAAAGGGGAATCTATCTCATCTCGTTGAATCCGAGTTCTTGTTGAATCCGAGCTCGTTGAATCCGAGTTCCACTGTATTAGGTCTAGACTCTGACAGCTGAACGGAGCACTTCCCTCTCTTCGTTAAAATTCCCTCTTTTGTTACATTACTGGGCAGAACGAAGGATTGCCGGTCCAGGGCCCAGGGTCCTAGCCAAGTAAGGTAACTCCGGGAAGAAGGTGACGAAGAGACCACAAACAGAGCCATGGGTGGCTTAAAACGAAATAGAAATAATTATGCTAACAATAGAAGTACGAGCAGTAATGAGAGACAGGTTGAATGATGAATGTAACTGATGAAATTATGTAAAATAATATGTAGGCCTGTTAATTTGTACTGCAGACGTCTTCTTCTAGTTTAAGTAACAGAAAGGTCAATTGGTAATTTGAAGCCGTCTTTTTAGCTCTCTGGGCAAAAGCGGAATTCGCCCGTAGGCTGACGTCACCGCCGGACGGGCGGTGTTGGGAAAGGCATCACGCCTCGCGGCCTCGAGCAGATAGTTTCACATTGTGACAGGAGCGATTTACATACGAAC
>NW_004800187.1:3116-4594 GCF_000002075.1 Aplysia californica | reverse complement strand
GGCAAGGTATTTAAGTGTAGAGGTTATGAAAAAAATATTTTGCCACTCTGAATTGATAATATACATTACATGGTCAAAGTATTGAGGTGTAGAGTGGGTTTGGGGTGCTTATTTTAGTTATTGATTTTTTCAACGAATAAATGATAATTTACTTAAATATGCCAGATATTTAGGTGTAGAGATTTTTCAGTTATTTCCTTGCCACTCTGAATTTATCATTTGAATTAAACATTGCAAAGTTTTGAGGTATAGAGTGTTTTTGCATGTGTTTGTTGGTTTGTTTGGTTCATTTTCCTACGAATAATTGATAATTTACATTAAATCGATGGAGTATTTAAGTGTAGATGTTTTTAAAATATTGTTTTTGTCACTCTGAATTTCTATTTTAACTCCAAATGGCGAAGTATAGAGGTGTAGAGTGCTTTTTGGGGTTTTGGTTTGATTTTCTACCAATAAATGATAATTTACATTAAATTGGAAAGGCATTTTGGGTGTAGAGATTTTGTAATTATTTTACCCCTCTGAATTTATAACTTACCTGAAAATGGCAAAGTACTGAGGTGTGGAGAGATGTATTTTTGTTTTTGTTTTTGTTTAATTTTTTTGGGAGGGGAGGGGGTTTGATTTTCATCATATTGTTTTATGTTTTTATTCCACGAATAAATGATGATTTACGTTAAATTGACAAGATATTTAGCTGTAGAGATTTTTATTTCATTTTTTTTTACATACAGAATTTATAATTTACATTAAAATGGCAAAGTATTGAGGTGTAGAGTGGTTTGGGGGTTTCTTTGGGTTCTTTTTTTTTTATCTTAAACTAATAATTGATAATTTAGATTAAATTGGTAGGGTATTTAGGCGTACAGGTTAAAAAAAATATTTTTTGCAACTCTGAATTTATAATTTACATTAAAATGGCAAAGTACTGAAGTGTAGAGTGTTTTTTTTTTCTTGTTTTTTTTTCTTGTGGTTTTTCCACGAATAATTGATAATTTACATTAAATTGGCAAGGCATTTAGGGGAACAGGATTTTATTTTATTGTTTTGACACTTAGAATGTATAATTTACATTAAACTGACAAAGTATTGAAGTGTAAAGTGGTTCTGTGAGTGGGGGTGGGGGAGGGGGTGTTTGGTTTTTTTCTACGAATAATTAATAATTTACATTAAATTGGCAAGGTATTTTAGGTGGAGAGAATCTCATTTAATATTTTGACACGCAGAAGGTATAACTTACATTAAAGTAACAAAGTATTGATGTGTAGAGTGGTCCTGGGAGGTGGGGGTTGGCCTTTTTTCTAAGAATAATTAATAATTTACATTAAATTGGCAAAGTATTTCAGTGAAGACGTTTTTAAAGTTTGATTTTTTGCAACTCTGAATGGATAATATACGTTAAAACTGCAAAGTATTGAGGTGCAGAATGGTTGTTGTTGTTGTTGTTTTTTTTTTTGTTTTTTTTTGGGGGGGGGGGT
>NW_004800187.1:1038-3016 GCF_000002075.1 Aplysia californica | reverse complement strand
TGGGGGGGGGGGTATTTTTAAACGGTATAATTGATAATTGACATTAAATTGGCTGGGTATTTAGGGTGTAAAGGTTTTTAATTTATTTTTGCCACACAGAATGTATAATTTACATTGATTAAACTGACACAGTATTGATGTGTAGAGTGGTTTTTGGTTGGCTATTTACATGAAATTGGCAAAGTATTTAGAGTGTAGAGGTTTAAATTTTTTATTTTAATCACTCTGAATTTATAATTTACCTTAAAATGGCAAAGTATTGAGGTGTAGAGGTTTTTGTGGGGATTTGGTTTTTATAATATTTTTCTTTTTATTTCACGAATAATTAATGGTTCACATTAAATTTGCAAGATATTTAGGTGTAGAAGCTTTTTAATTTTTTTATGCAGAATTTATAATTTACATTAAAATGCCAAAGTATTGACTTGTAGAGTGATTTTGGGGTTGTTATTGTTTTTCTTACTAATAACTGATAATTTATCTTCATTGGTGGGGTATTTGAGTGTTGAGGTCTTAATTAAAAAATTATTTTTGTCACTCTGAATATAAAATGGCACAGTACTGAGATGTAGAGTATTATTGGGTGGTTTGGGTTTTTTCCACGAATAATTGATAACTGACATGAAATTGGCAAGGTATTTAGGGTATAGTGGTTTTTAATTAATTTTTGCCACACAGGATTTGTAATTTACATTAAACTGGCAAAGTAATGAAGTGTAGATTGGTTTTTGGTTGTTGTTTTTTTTCTACGAATAGTTGATAATTTGCATTAAATTGGCAAGATATCTAGGTGTAGAGATTTAAAAAATATTTTTTGCCAATCTGAATTGATCATTTAAATTAAAATTACAAAGTATGGAGGTACAGAGTGATTTTATTTTTTTTTCGTTATTTTGTCTTATTTAAAAAAATATTTTTTTGATTGGGGGGTGTTCCTACGAATAATTGATAATTTATATAAAATTGGTGGAGTATTTAGGTATATAGGTTTTTAATTGATTTTTGACACACAGAATTGATAGTTTACGTTAAAACGTCAAAGTATTGAGGTGCAGAGTGGTTTTTTAATATTATTTTCTACGAATAATTGATCATTTAAAATTAAAATGCCAGGTATTTAGGGTGTAGAGGTTTTTAATTTATTTTTGCCACAAAGAATTTATAATTTACATATAACTGTCAAAGTACTGAGATGTCGAGTGGTTGTTGTTTTTTTTACGAATAAAAGACAATTTACATAAAATTGGCAAGATATCTAGGTGTAGAGATTTATGAATAATATTTTACCACTCTGAATTGATCATATAGATGAAAATTGTAAAATATTGAGGTTTAGAGTGGGTTTTTGCGTTGTTTGTTTTTTAAAATCTATTTTAAATTGATGTTGTATTTAGGTGTAGAGGTTTAAAAATTGTTTTTTGCTACTCTGAATTTATTATTTACATTAAAATGGCAAAGCACTGAGGTGTAGAGGGGTTTTTTGTGGCTCGTTTGGGTTTTTTGTTTTTTGTTGTTTTTTCCACGAATAATTGATAGTTTACATTAAATTGGTAGGTTATTTAAGTGTACAGGTTTTTAAAAAAAGTTTGCCACTTTGAATTAATAATTTATGTTTAAACGCCAAAGTATTCAGGTGTAGAGTGGTATTGGAGCGTTTTTCTACGAATAATCGATAATTTACATTAAAATAGCAAGGTATTTATGTGTAGAGGTCATTAAGATTTTTTGTTGCAAGGAAGAATTTATAATTTACATTAGACTGGCTAAGTATTTAATTGAGGTGTAAACTGGTTCTGGGAGAGGGGGGAGTGTTTGGTTTTTTTTCCTAATAATTGATAATTTATATCAAATTTGCAAGATAGGGTGTAGAGGTTTTTAAACATTTTCTTTGGAACTCTGAATTTATAATTTACATTAAAATGGGAAACTACTGAGGTGTAGAGTGGGTGTTTGTTTTGTTTTGTTTTTTGGTGGGGTT
>NW_004800187.1:0-830 GCF_000002075.1 Aplysia californica | reverse complement strand
AGCTGTTTGGGTTTGTTTTCCAGAATTAATGATAATTTACATAAAATTGGCAAGATATTTAAGTGTAGAGGTTATTTTAAAAAATGTCTGTCACTCTGAATTGATAATATACGTTGAAACGGCAAAGTATTGAGCTGTAGAGTGGTTTTGGGTGTTTTTCTACGAATAATCGATAACTTACATTAAATTGGCAAGGTATTTTGGGTGTAGAAGTTATATAGTTTATTTTTGCCATGCAGAATTTATCATTTACATTAAACTGGCAAAGTATTGAGGTGTAGAGTGTTGTTTTTTTGTAGGGTTTTATTTGTTAGTTTTCTATGAATAATTGATAATTTACATTAAAATGGCAAAATATTTAGGTGTAGAGATTTTAAAATATTTTTTTCGCTACTCTAAATTTTTAATTGAAATTAAAATGGCAAACTATTGAAGTGTAGAGTGTTTTTTGCGTTGTTGTCTTTTTTCCCCTACAAATGACTGATTATTTATAGTAAATTGGTGAGGCATTTTGGAGTAGAGGTTTGTAATTTTTTTTTTCATCTCTTAATTTATAATTTACATTAAAATGGCAAAGTACCGATGAGAAGAGTATTTTTCGGGATGGGTTTTAATTTTTTTTTCGGATGTTTTTTTCTTCATGAGTTATTGATAATTTACATTAAATTGGCAAGGTATTTGAGTGTACAGGTTCTTACTTTTTTTTTTCCTCTCTAAATTCATTCACAATTTACGTAAAAATGGCAAAGTATTTAAGTATAGAGTGTTTTTTGGGAGTTTTTCTACGAATAATTGATAATTTACATTAAATTGGCAAGGTTTTTAGGTGT
>NW_004800186.1:2576-4514 GCF_000002075.1 Aplysia californica | reverse complement strand
TCATAATAATAGAAATAATAATACCGATTTATTTATTTTTTAAAATTGCTTTATTAATGTCCTGACAACTGACTTTAGAACTATCTATTTTCCATGTTCATAAAGGCATACCCGTATTGGCCAGGAGATATATTTTTCTCCACTTTTCTCAGCTTTAGCAAACAATGACTAAGTTCACAATGAGCATTTATTGATACCAGAAGCAAGGGTCTTAGATCCCCTCCCCCTTCCCCCATTTTGGGAATATACAAAACATATTGTAATTTGATTCTCCTTTTCAAAGGGTAATGAATTCACACAGAATCGGCTTGTTCTGTGTAATAATTTGATCCCAGGAGTATCTCCTGTACTCGTCTTAGGGGGCTGTTGTTGGTTCAGTTGGTGTCACGTCGAGCTGCAATGTGAGCGATTCTATTGGCAAATCCTAAACAGGATGTTTGTGTATTTATAAACTCTGTCAACTAAGTGAGTTTTCAAGGGTTTCTATCCCTCCGCCTCTTTATTCTGATCAAATCTGATTTTGAATTCGGGTTTTACTTTATACAAGAAACTAACTGATTGGAAACAGTGCTACTAGTAATCTAAAATGCTCTGTAAGTAGTTGATATAATTCTGGACGAAATTGCATGTGGTCTTGGGAGCAATCCCCAGTGTGTTGTTATTGAATTTGGGTTGTTTGGCAGATGTTTCAAGGCTCTCAGCTAACTTAACTCGTTAGTATAAGAGATTGGCGTTGAATTATGAGGTTTGGCTTTCAAACAATCTTGCAGTGTAAAAATCCTTTAGTAAGCAAAAGAAATCGCAAAATCGGTGCATTCGAAACATAAAAACGACACAAAGTATACACGTTGAAGTTTCGTTGGTAATGTTTCTTCAATGGACTTTTATTTCTGATGTTTCACAAAGCAGTTACTTCTCAATGGAAATTAACTAATTCGCCCTTATGTGAGCGGTGTAACTCTTATGAAATTGAAGATACATTTCATTTTATTTTCTATTGTTCACATTTTGTCCATCAAAGGAGATTATTAATCCCTATCAGTCTGACTCGGCCAAAAGACAGAAATATTATGCAACGTTTGATCCATGATAAGAGATATGTGCACAACCTGTACTTATTCATTATGGAAACTTTACTTATAAAATGAGTGTTTTATGTGATGTGATATGGGCCAATGGCCTTAAACACTGAATAAACTTACTAAATTCTCAAACAATCCAGCCTCTGAAAGCTTCAGTAGTTCTTACCTAGGTCGGGGTGATATTTCCCCAGTCGAAAATCTGACCCAGATTCTGATTGAACTATCGCTTGCGGGCAGCGAGACTACAGCGTCCACTCTGCAATGGCTGCTGCTGTACCTGGCTCTCAACACCAAAGTTCAGGACACTGCCCACGCTGAGATAGACCAGGTGCTGGGTAAGCCGGAGGGAGGGGGGAGGGTTGAGCATTGATTGTGGACGGTGAGAATATGTTCAAGAGAAGGATAAGTAGGTACATTCAGTTGTTGTGGGTCCCTAATGGGTTTTTTAACTTTTTTTCTACGTTACCAACACAAAAAGCTAAATAAATCGCAAAATTGATGTACATTCCGTCATTCCATTTACTTATCTGCTACTACTCAATTGGCACTATGCAAGGCTACAATGCGGATGACCTCGTTTCGAATTCCCTAAACAGGGCCTTCATTACCTAGTGCTGTTCCAGGACTTTTCAGCGAGCACAAATCCTTGATTTCGGTCTTACAGATGATGAACTAGGAATTTTGAAACCCTGTCTCTTAAATAAGCCTACAGTTTTGTGACGGGTACTAAACCTAAACAATTATTACTCATTTTGCCTGCAAATTCTTTCTCTCTCTCTCTCTCTCTCTCTCTCTCTCTCTCTCTCTCTCTCTCTCTATCTCTCTATCTATCTATCTATCTATCTATCTATCTATC
>NW_004800186.1:0-1299 GCF_000002075.1 Aplysia californica | reverse complement strand
TTCGTTATTTTGACGAGCGCCTGATTCCACCACGTCATGACATAATGTGTATGTGTGTGCGTGTGTGTGTGTGTGTGTGTGTGTGTGTGTGTGTGTGTGTGTGTGTGTGTGTGAGTGTTTGTGTTTGTGTTTGTTTCTGCTTGTTTACAGAAGTTGAGATGGGCGTAGGGGTTTGATTTTTAAAAATATTTTCCGTGCATTCATTTGGACATACACAGGCTGGAGAATTTTCGATTTTTTTTCCTTTTAACATTTTCTTTTCTTTTAAAACAATTTTTTTATTCTAAAAGCAAAGCAATAACCATGGTCTCCATCACCTGTACTGCTTTTTTTTTCAGTTTATATTTTCAACTCCTTTCACAGAATCCCTCACAACGCCCTCATTATACCTTCCATAACGTCCGTCATGATGGACCCAAGACTGTTCCCACAACCAGACATTTTTAGACCCGAACGGTTCCTTGGTGTGCAGAGAGACAGACTGAGAGACTTGGGTCTGATACCTTTTTTCCTTGGTGAGACGTTAAAATAATATAATACAATAGTCATAATATTGTAAGAAAATCGGAAATTATTTAATTTAACCAGGAGTTGGAAAAGGCGAGCCTAGATTCGATGATGATGATGATGATTGACTTCTAGATTGTTTTCCAGACATGACAACACTTAATGCTGCAATGTAAATAAAATGTCTATACTGCAGAATTTAATTAAACAGTTATTTGATTAAAACAGGATGGTTCTATTCTATAGCAGGAAAAAAATGAATTTTCAAAAGTAAACTCACCTTAGACTGATGTTTCTTGTCCAAAACCTCGGGATATACAACATTCCTGGTTTGACCCTCTGGGTGCCAAGATGTGAACAGCATCTTTATTTATCTCCAGTTCGTGTCATGGGTACATAAAGAATTCCATGCGAATATTGTGCATGTGAGAACTATATTTCCCATTCCCACAGCAAATACTTTTTGCTTCTCCTTGAAACTTCTGCACACATCTGCCATTTCTCCTATATAGCAAGTATTGTCAAGACTTAGATCATTGAATGTAGAGGCTGGTGGTTTTCTGCTGAGCGTATCAGTATCAGGTTGATCTTCTTCTTCCTCATCATTTACTTCATGTTCTTCTTCTACCTCTGTATTTTCGGTGTTCCCAACTGACCGGGATCTAAATCTACTCTGCCTTTGTCTCTTAGCCACAGCTGTCATTAGTCCAATAACTCGCCGTTTTGCGTGACATAGGGATTATTATTCTCATCTAGATTTAGACGGATCTAACTAACACACACACACACACA
>NW_004800185.1:3397-4525 GCF_000002075.1 Aplysia californica | reverse complement strand
GGGGATATTCCGAAAATAAATGCTGTTTTGAGAAAATAGAAGGTTAAGTTTTTGCCTCTATTGTCAGTTTCTTTAAAAGACTAGGACAGTTTTCCAAACAAATAACCAAACAAATGTACACTCCAATGAAACCAAATTTCTCCTATAGGTAGGGCAATGCCAACTTTTGGTGTAGGTCAAGATTTCTGGAAACCCCCAAATCTGGGTTAGCCCGCTTGTCATCAAAAGCGACCAACTTCGAGAGAAAGCACTTTGAGAATGGGCACGTGTTGGACAGGTTCAGCGGCTGTCTTATGGTCAGAGACTGACATTGCACAATACGGGTGGTTGGCAGGTGCTTTGGTGTGGTTTGCTCCTTCTTTCCTACCAAACGTCTATAGTCCTGATCTCTCCTCCTTCTCTTTGTGTTTGTTACTCTCTTGTAACACCTCTAATCTTCGGCACTTATATGACCTGTTTGTGTTGCAAGTGCCGTAACTAAAACTCTTACTAAAACTAAACTAATATTGCATAATGGTTGACCGTTCTACTGGAGAATCTACTGAACCAACGAAAAACAAAAACAAAATGGCGTCGGCAACATCCGTTATATCACTGAGTGTTTCATGCCACTGGAGCCGGTATCCCCGTACTGGAGACTGCCGGCCCTGTGATCGTAAGGCTCCGGGTGCCGGGGTTCGAGCCTCACTCTGTGGGCATACTCTGGAGCCGGTATCACCGTACTGAAGGCTACCGGACCCGTGATCGTAAGGTTCCTGGCGCGGGGGTTCGAGCCTCACTCTGTGGGCGTACTGTGTCCTTGAGATAGACACTTCACACACAATTCCTGTTTGGCTCAGTCCTTTCGGAGACGGACGTTCAACTCGGAGGTCCCGCCTCTCCAATAACCTAACTGTGTTGATTAAGGCGTGAAACCTGTACTCACGTTTGTAATCTGTGTGTGCCGCTCACACCCGTGGCTCTGGCAGATAGGCGCAGATTGCTGTCCGCGTCCTCCGTCATTGTCCGTGAGTCGTTAAGAGGTTGGTTCTAGATTAGGAGGCGGTGCTCAACGTTCTTCTCTGATCGTCTAGAGGCGCTGGGGAAAGGTCGGGACTGATAGATGGAGGGAAGGTACAGATTTGTTTG
>NW_004800185.1:1775-2833 GCF_000002075.1 Aplysia californica | reverse complement strand
CCCCACACACACGCACACACACCTATCCTCATCTCTCACTCTCAAGCAGAGATGTGATTAGTTTCGAAAGTCTCAATTGGAACCGGATAGAACTGTTTGACTAGACCGACCCCAGGAACCGGATAGAACTGTTTGATTAGACCGACCCCAGGAACCGGATAGAACTGTTTGATTAGACCGACCCCAGGCTCGTTCTGTTTTGTTTGTTTTGTTTGTTTTACCAAATTTGTTTCTGAGGTTCAAGTAGGAGGTTGGCGTGTGCTCTAGTGTGGTTTGCTCCCATTTTCCTACAAAAATCTATCGTCTCTTTCTCCTCTCCTTTTTTATGTTTGTTACTCTCTTGTAACACCTCTAATCTTCGGCTCTTATATCATCTTATTGTGTTGCAAGTGCCGTAAAACTCTTACTAAAACAAAAACCGAGGTTTAAGAAGTCCGATACATAATGTTGTTATGAGTTTGGATAGACGAGGAAAAAGGGATGAGGAGTTTCTCTGTCTGTTTAAATAAATACAATTATAATATGTGTCATGGCGTGGTAGAATCAGGCGCTGGTCAATTTTTGGGATAAGTGGAGTTATTGGTATCATCTGAAAGCTGATTTATTTGCCTTGCTTCCAATGAAATAACATCCATCTATCTTGAATGGAACTCAAGATATTTGCGATTGAAGGAGGTGAGGTCACCATTTTTCAGTGTTGAAATTAGCGAGAAAATAGCCGCCAAAATTTGGAAACTCCAATAACTAAAGAGTCTCTGAAAACTGAAAAATGGCACATTTGTGCCTTTAATCAACGTTATACAGTAACACTCACATGGAAATATGTTTTTATATGGACATTGCAGGAGGGTCAAAAGATACAAATTTGACAAAATTTCCAAACTCTCGGGATAGAAATACATACGTACATAAATGCACACATAATTTATACATACATAAATACACAATATTACATCAATACAGACAACCTGTGGGTGGTTGGCGGGTGCTCTGGTGTGGTTTGCTCCTTCTTTCCCATCAAACATCTATCGTCGTTATCTCCCCTTCTTCTTTTTTTA
>NW_004800185.1:0-1138 GCF_000002075.1 Aplysia californica | reverse complement strand
ACAGACAGACAGACAGACAGACAGACAGACAGACAGACAGACAACACATTTCGCTCGGGTGTTTACACTAATACTAACAGTAAATCTTAAAATCCAAAGTGCTGCACATTTTGTAGATGTTGTTGTGTTGTAGTTGTTGTTGTTGTTGTAGTTGTTGTTGTTGTTTTTACTAAACACAAAAGCGTTAAGCGCCAGCTGATAGAAATGGGCAGGGTAAAAAAAACAAAAAAAAACAAACAAAAGCCATTGCTAGAGCGCGGTAATGAGAAAGAACACGGGTCGTAGACTGCACAGCATTATTGCGTCGTAATATTGCTCGATGGGAATCTTTTCCCGCTCATGCCTGGCATTGTGTGTGCGCGCGTCTGTCTGCTGTCTGCTGGAGTGTCTGCCTCTTCTTCTTCCCCGTCTGTGCCGATGGTTGGTCCATCGATTACCCGGAGTGGGTGGTTGGCGGGTGCTCTGGTGTGGTTTGCTCCTTCCTTCCTGTCAAACATATTATATCGTCTTTCTCGCTCCTCCTTTTTTATGTTTATTACTCTCTTGTAACACCTCTAATCTTCAGCACTTATATTATGACCTTTTTGTGTTGCAAGTGCCGTAAAACTCTTACTAAAACAAAAAACTATCCTCCTGTTCTGTGTTTGTTACTTTCTTGTAACACCTCTAATCTTCGGCACTTATATGACCTTATTGTGTTGCAAGTGCCGTAAACCACGTACTAAAACGTAAAAGATTCCCTCCCGGGATCGATGTATGTGTGTGTGTGTGTTTTTGTGTGTGTGTGTGTGTGTGTGTGTGTGTGTGTGTGTGTGAGTGTGTGTGCATTGAGTCCACAGCCGGAACAAGGCGGTGGGCGGGGCAGGTAGAGGCAGGGAACTCTCGGGACGAAAGCGTCTGTTTTGGTAGTGAGGGAAACAATGAATGAAAAACTAGGATCTCTGCTCGCCCGTGACTCGTCGCCACGGATCAATTAACCCTATCCGTACGCCCGGGGGTCATTGTATCCAAGGGTTGTACGAAGATCTCTTTGAAACTTTCAGTATTTCTTTAAAAAATCATTAATTTTGACAGACTGCTATGCAAAGCGTACAGATCGGATTAACGAATACATTTCCTCTTTGGAAAGTGGTGGCAC
>NW_004800184.1:0-4290 GCF_000002075.1 Aplysia californica | reverse complement strand
AAATCCATGGAGTTACAAATTTCAAAATGTAAATCTGAGCATCAAGACATTGATTGAAGCCACTGAAATATGGATAGAAACTGACTTGATCGGCACGAAACAAGAAATACTTTTAAGGTATACTAGAAAACAAACTGAAAGTGAGAAGCAACCACCTTTTAGCCCTGCCCCTGTATATCACCAACAGACCTACTTTTCACACACACGCACACACGCAAAGTCACGACGCGCACTCGATATGTAAAGATAGGAAACCTGTGTGCTGACAATTAATACCTTACCAATGACGCTGTCTCATGTTGGTGAAGTCTACAATGTGCTGACAATTGATACCTTACCAATGACGCAGTCCCATGTTGATGAAGTCTAGAACCAGATACAGCACACTGTAGCCTACTAAGCACACAGCCACATACACATTGAAAAAATTTAGCCACGACAATTTCCGATCCGATTCAAAAGTTTTTCTCTTCTCTTCTCTGCTCCCAGAACACTGCTCTTTAGAGAACTGTGTCAAATGCTAATTATAGAAATTTGAGTCTAGCTGGGGTGAAGATGGAAAAGGGGAAAGGGAAAAAGGGCGGGGGAGGAGGAGGGTGTATTGTTTTAGGCCCAGACCCTGACAGCCGAACGGGGCGCCTCCTTCTCCTCGTTAAAATTCCCCCTATAACATTACTGGGTGGAACGAAGGATCGCCGGTCTAGGGTCCTGACCAAGTAAGGTAACTCGGGGAAGTAGGTGACGAAGAGAACACAAAACAGAACCGTGGATGGCTTAAAACTCAAAAGAAATAATTATTCTGATAATAGAAGTACAAGCAGTAATAAGAGACAGGTTGAATGAGGAAGTAACTGATGAAATTATGTAAAATAATATGTATTAGTACTGCAGACTAGTCCTTCTTTTGTAAGTCACAGAGAGGCCAATTGGCAATTAGAAACCGTCTTTTTAGCTCTCTGGTCAAAAGCTGAATTTTCCCTGAGGCTGACGTTACCGCCGGGTGGGCGCTGTTCGGAAAGGCCTCATGCCCCACACAGAGAAGTTTCACATAGTGACAGGGGCGATTTACATACGAGCCGGCGTGATAAACAGAGATGACGGAACGAGTCTCTGTAGTGCGACAACACACCAAAGAACCACTATAGTCTCTCAGAGCGCCTTCAAATCAGTAGAGTGCTTTTTGACCGTTGATTAGATATTAATGTGTATTTACTTGAAACCAAATAAAAATTGTCGTCAGCAATCATTCTCTTGTCCACTGAACAGCCGACAAAAACTGACCGGCGCCGCCGGTCTTGCTCAGTGAAAGAACCGCGCCTGATAATTATCATTGGTGCCGCCAAACCATACCTTTATTTCAACTCAGTAGTTAAACGACTAAAGCTATGGCCACCTGACGTGCAGGTCTGTGCTTCCAGCTCCCAGCTCCTAGCTCCCAACACACTCACCCACCGCCGAAGGAATTTAATGGGCATAGACGACACAGAAAAGGGAAAATATAGATAGAAGTACATTTTTAACTTGCGCAAAGGTTTGTTTTAACGCGAGAAAGAGCGGCGCAACTACCACACCCCGGTTACACGAAACGATAAGTTGTGTCAGCCTCGTCGTATACGAGAACTGTCCGTTTTATCGAACTAAAGACAAGGCGAGATCAGATTAGTATCCAGGTGCAGGGGGTTGTCAGACTGCCATACGCGCTGAAGGGCAGACTTGCCTAGAGGTACCAGCAGTGCCTATAGTAGCCATAGCAGTCTCAGCAGTCTCAGCTAACTTGGGTTTGTGGCCGGCGCCCAGATGGCCGAGAACAACATACCCGGAGGTTGTTTGTTTGTTTTGGTAAGTGTTTTACGGCGTTCGCAACTGCATAAGGTCATAGGAGCGCGCGGGACACACCAAACATTTTCAGCTGGTAGGAAATTTAGGATTTTGCCTGCGTGGCGGCCGAAGCCTACTCTAATCGATTTTAGACCACAAAGGTATCTTTAACGTGCGCAACTTGCATACGGGCCCTCCGAGATTTTTCACCCTTGTCCGAAAAGGTTAGGTGCAGATCTTTCCTACCAGAAGATCAGGGTGTGGTTGCCCCATGCTGTAGTATAGAGGTCAGAAGGATGTCTTCTCCAGTGTGTGTGTGTGCATGTGTGTGTGCGTGTGTGCGTGTGTGTGTGAGTGTGTGTGTGTATGTGTGTTTGAGTGTTTGTGTGCGTATATGTGTGTGTATGTATGTGTGTGTTTGTGTGTGTGCGTGTGTGTGTGTGTGTGTGTGTGTGTGTGTGTGTGTGTGTGTGTGTGTGTGTTTGTGTGTGTGTGTGAGACAAAATACCAGACATCGAGGAAATTCTTAAAAGGCCAAATGCAGAGAGTTTGTTTTCTTGCTCTAAGAGCAAAAGGAGGAGATTCTGATTCAACTAGATCTAGATCTACCTTATAATACCTCATGTTTCGGTTACTCAAATTCAATTCTTGTTCCACTCCGTAATGCCGTATTTTTTCCTGTCTGTCCGCACTAGATCTAATGGAACATGTGAACAAAGGATGTAGATGATATTGTATAATAATAAATAATTTTGTAGTCACAGCTGCGGGTGTATTATACCCAGAACATCCCTTTGTGTTCATCAATAGATCTAGATTTATATGGCTTGGCTTCCTTTCAAAGACAGCGATTGTATTCTAAAGTGAGGAAACCGATGGAACATTCTTTTTAGATGAGGGAATCTCCGAAACATTATGCGAGCTAAGATGTGCACTTGAGATTTGTGTCAGAAATCTTGTTCTTCTTCAGGAGTCAGGTCTGGAGCAGACATGGACGATCACGGTACCCCGTCCCTTCCTGTTGTCTGTCTTCTTGATCAGATGGGTTTTTCTCTTTGTATTATACGTGGCAAAGTTGTTCAGGCCATCTGTGTATGTTGTTCTTTGTCTACCTCTGCTCTTCTTTCCCTCTATCGATCCACACATAAGCAGTTTCTCTGGTCCATTTGATTTATTTACGAGAGTCTTTGGAAACAGCAAATTTGAATTTTTTGTGGCTTTAACCGACGTCTTTTTATTTTTAGTAAAATTCACAGAAAAATATACTTTTAAAAGGACAAAGTAGGGGCTCAGCAATTTTTTTGGTAAAAAGATAAAAATTAACAAACAAACGGAAAAAATGCTTGTTTCTTTGATTTCATTATTTTTGACGAGCGCCAGATTTCACCACGTTGCCTCACATTTTTTTTTTTTTTCTGCACAGATCACGCAATATGGAGACCTTTTGGCCTGCTGCAGAGCTGGCCAGCGTGCACCCATTACTGGCTTTTTCACCTTCACCTTCACCTATCCCATAGACCGGATGTCCGTCGGGGCACTTTTGAAGATTTGGCCACCAGCTTCCTCCACTCCTTCCGGCCTTCAGCTTTCTTGAGCGTATCTTTGAGGTCCAGGCCTGTCCATTCCTTGATGTTGTACTCCCAACTCTTCTTCGGTCTGCCTCTGCTACTTTTCCCCTGGACGCTGCCTTGAGGGATCATCTTGGCAAGGTCAAATGAACGGGTGATGTGTACATATCATTGCAGTTTATGTCTCCTGACCAGAGTGAGAAGGTCAGCATAATGTTGTCCAATTGCATTTTTGATCCGTTGTTTGACTCCATCGTTATTTGACTGGCTTATTAATATTATATTAAAAGAGATATAAACCAACATTTTTCACTTCCCCCTTCTGACCTACCCCTCGCTCACAATTTGTTTGTTTGTTTGTTTTTTCTTCAGCAAACTCCTTGTAGAAACTTGCAAAAACAGAGTTTCACCCCTTGGAACCACAGCTCTTTTAGTGAACCAGGAATGAAAGTATCACTGGTGTCGTTACTAGTGCAGTACCTCGATCATAACGTGTCATAATTGCGTAACTCACACCGCTGGAACAAAGTATTTGTTTACATCTCACCCCTCTTTACACGAAAAAGCCACACAGAAAAAGTACGAAGAAAAGGAAACGCCACAAATTAAAACAAAATGAACAAATGAAAACAGGAAAACTAGCTCTGATCTTCCAATGTTAAAAAAAAAAAACGAAAAAAAGAGGGTCATCTCACGTCAGGTGTATAGTGCATAGGCTACCTATCTCGGTCTCTTTCTTCAACCGTCTCCCCTCCCATACAGCGTATAGTCTCTCTCTCTCCCCCTCTCTCTCTATCTCTCTCTGTCTCTCTCTCTGTCTCTCTCTATGTCTCTCTCTATGTCTCTCTCTATGTCTCTCTCTATGACTCTCTATTTCTCTCTCTCTGTCTCTCTCTCCCTGTCT
>NW_004800183.1:1211-4558 GCF_000002075.1 Aplysia californica | reverse complement strand
ATATATATATATATATATATATATATAGCCACAGCAAATCTGTTCTAGCAATCAAATCGCTATGTGAAATACTGACCAATGTCAAACCGTTCTAGTACATGTATTGTCTTTTAGAACCACACTATTGGCGGGAAGTTTTCTTTCATTTTCAAGAATGCAACTGTGTGTCCGTTGTAGATCTAGATTCTAGTTCGGGCCCTTTCTAGCAAAGAGAATAATATTGGAAAAACTTAGATTTGACTGTATATAGATATATATATATATATATATATATCTGATTCGAAAAAAAAACTACAACAAAAAACAACAAAGCCGCCCAAAACTAACAAACAATTCACCATTACTCAGCTTTCCCTTTCCGAATGGTAGGCGCCACTTGTAAATTATTTTAATGCGCAATTAAGGGTCGAAGCCCCCAATAGCAAACTCAAGAAGAGAGTGCAAAACACGCATCAAGTTTCCCAGTTTAAAATTCTACTTTTAAAAAAATGAAGGGGAAAAAGACATATTATTAAAATATTATGTTCGTTCGTTTGCAACGGATTTGCTTTTTTGTGTTTGCACAAGAATACCCCCCCCCCCCCCCCTTTCCTCTCACACACACACACACACACACACACACACACACACATGAACGCCAAAGTATAAAAGAACATTAACTAGTCAAATACGTTGAAGAGCGAAAACTTAATATTATGTATACAGGATCTCGAGGTACTAAGAGAGACTCGAATAAATGCAATTATTACAATTACATTGACAATGACAATCTTTATTCATCTCGCACGGAGAAATTTGTCTTGGTCGTTGACAATGGCAGTAGACGTTGCGAAAGTTAGATCTAAAGGTGCACTCACGCAAGCGCACAACAAGACAGGACATTAGCCCAAGTAGATGCAACCCGCTCCGTAAAACACACACACACACACACACACACACACACACACACACACACACACACACACACACACACACACACACACACACACTCTCTCTCTCTCTCTCTCTCTCTCTCTCTCTCTCTCTCTCTCTCTCTCTCTCTCTCTCTCTCTCTCTCTGTTTCATCTGAAGCACTGTGTGTTCAGTAACCTCACTGCAGTTGGTACGAATGAATTTCTATATGTCTGTTCTTGCTTTTTTGGAAATGTATCGTTTACTGCGGGTCGATAGTTGAAATTCCGATGTCAGTGGGTGGCTATGGTCAGATAGCATTATTTCCGCCTTTTTTAAAAAGAACGTTTGTCATGTCTTGTGCAGATATTCTAAGTTACTTAGGTCTCTACCAATAGTTCTTGATGCCTTTCTTATCAACTTGTTTATTTTTATAATGTGCTGTCTTCCCAAATTGCTACCATAGCAAGTGATACCAAAATTTATCAAAGTTTCTATGGTGGTGGTGTAGAATATCTGAAGGATGGATGGATTCAGAATGAAAGACCTAAATTTCCTCAGAATGTACAGCCTTTGATTTACCTTTTTAACGATATTGTTTACGTGGTTTTGCCATGTAAATTTGTTGTCGATTGTAAGACAAAGATATTTGTATGAATCCGTGATTTCAATTGTTTCTTGTTCAATTACGAGTGGTGGGATTGTTGGTTTTTCTCTTCTAAAATAAAAAAAATCATTTCCTTTGTGTTTGAGAGGTTGTTGTTGTTGTTAGCGATCCAGTAGCTTCTGAGCGTTAACTCTTCTGCATGATGCCATTCGGTAATAGTTGTATGTTTGTTCTAATTGTTGTCTTGAGGAGTAGAGGCAATTAGATGTGTGGGGTAGCTTGGGAAAACATCCCCTTAAATCAGTTAGTTTTCTACAGAAGAACAGATGATGTTCCACTGTCTCTGAGGGATAGTCACATAGTGGGCAGGCAGCAGACTGCTTTATACTCCAATTCGGTTGAGATGTCGGTTGAGGGGTACGTGTTGTGAGCTGAGTTGGAAGATTATAGATTGATCTCCCCTCCTCAACTCATTGATTGGATCTTTGACCAGTGGTTTATTCATGTGGCCATACATCCTCCTTGTCGTACCTGTGGCCCAATCATTCATCCACTCTTCCTTGAGGTTTGACTTGATCATTTGGCAGCAGGTGGTGTAATTCGTAGGAATTTCAGGCTGAGGGAGGCTAGCTCCTTTCTTTGCCAGAGCATCAGCTCTTTCATTTCCCGGTACCCTAGTGTGGGCAGGAATCCATTGTAGGACTACTCTGACGTGGTGCCTACTTATCAAATTATGTAGACTCCAAATCAAGTGCAATATATCTTTGTTCACATCAGTCCCACTCTCAAGTGTTTCTAGTGTTGAAATGCTGTCTGTAAAGATAGCGATGTCTGTGGTAGCAAGTGGGTTAGTGTCAAACAAGTAGTTGATGTAGTTTGCTGTGTTGGAGATTGCCTGTTGTTCGGCAATGAAATTGGAGCAGAAGGACCCGCTGGAATTAAAGACTTCTTATTTTTTATCCCACTGGGCAAGTTGATCACTGACCCATATCCAGCGTTGACTGTTGCCTTAAAGGCAGATCCATCAGTGTATGAGTGGATCCTTGTTGGTGGATAGGAATCAATTTTTTCCAGGGTAGAATGTTTTAGTGCTACAGGATATGTGTTTTTATTGCTCTTGTCCAAAAGTGTTTTCCTAATTTCTGGCTTTGCTATGGTGAGAGGTTCTCGTCTTTCAGGGAGGTGATGTTTTTCTTGGAGATTGAGAACAGTGTCAAGTACAGATTTTGTATTTTTTAGTCTTTGATTAGGTTTCCACTTGTCAACAAGGATTCTATTAGGGTGGTTATTTTCTAGCCTTTTAGATCTTTCATATACTTCTAAAGCTGCCCGTTTTCTTCGAGTTTCTAATGGCTCAATATTTGTGTGGATTTCACAGGCCGCAGTCGGTGAGGTTCTCATTCCGCCAGAGATAAGACGAAGAGCTTGGTTTTGGATGGTGTCCATTGAGTTCATTGTAGTTTTACTGCAAATGTTTTGTAGAACAAGATTATAATCAAAAACAGCTCTGGTATATCCTAAATAGAGGCCTCTCAAGGTGTTCTTGTCTGATCCCCAGTTGGTACTGGCTAGTCGTTTGATGAGATTAAGTCTCTTCATAGCCTTCTTCCTAAGGTTGTTGGTGTGTTGTTTCAGGTTGAGCTTGCTGTCAAGTTGTACTCCAAGATTCATTGGGTTATTTTCCTTTTTCAAGTTGGTACCATCTATTTTGAGAGGGATTTCTGCATTTGCAAGGTTATAGCTTCTCGTAAAAACAGAGTAGACAGTTTTTTCGCAGTTTAATTTCATCTTCCATAAACGGCAATAGATTCCTAGGGAATTTAGATCATCTTGTAGTCTTCGTCTGCTT
>NW_004800183.1:0-1108 GCF_000002075.1 Aplysia californica | reverse complement strand
TTGTTGTCGAGTTTCCAGTGTGCCAAAGGACCAGGTCATCATCAAAAAGGGCTTCTTCTGTTCTGAGAACATCTGAAACGTCATTGAGGAAGACAAGGAATAAGGTACAGCTGATAGAAGATCCCTGTGGGAGTCCTTCCTCCAGTACTGATTTTGAAGATAGGGTTTCATCCATCTGGGTCTGGATGAGTCTATCTGTAAGGAATGATTTAATCCAGGAGTACATTGTTTGAGAGGTTCACTTTTAGAAAATTTGAATTGCACCATTTAAAAAACATACACATGTCTTCGAAATACTCTTTTTCATCAAGGTTTATTAATCCAATAATAGTGGAGTCATCTGCAAAGTTAATTAAGCTTGTTGTTTTATATATATATATATACTTCTGTGATCGTTGGTATATATTGTATACAAAACTGATTTTTTTTCTCCATAAAACCGCGGGAACAGCTTCACGGATCGGGATCATACAGGTCCCCCTGGTCGTTGGAGGTGTTGTCGGAAAGCTCTGTCACACTCCTTCGCTATCATATTATAGTTTATCAGGCGCGGTTCGTCCATAGAGAACGGTCGTGCAGTGCTGCCCAAAATTTTAAAAATGTTCTATTACGTAAAGCACCCACAATAATAAAATAAGAGAAGCCAGAAACAAACGCCCTAGCCAAATATTATACTGTATCAAAGCCGGATACGACTAAAGAAACTAAAAAAGTCAAAGTATGAACATGAATTTGACATAGGTCTTTTAAAGCCAAATCAAGAAATGAAAGAACGTTTCTCCATAGATGTAAGAAATAAATTTCAAGCTTTGGAAAACGTTACTAAATCGGAAGAGCTATGGAGGAAAATGAAAGACTCAATAATGGAAGCTGTGGAAGAAAATGTCCCTCCGAAAGCTAAAAAAGCAAATAACAAATGGATGACCCAGGACATATTAAACCTAATGGAAGAGAGAAGAAAGGCAAAATCAAATATGGAAAAGTACAACATCTTAAACAGGAAAATAAAGAAAAAATGCAACGAAGCAAAAGAAACATGGATAAACGATCAGTGTCAACAAATAGAGAAGAACCAAAACAAAGACAGCAAATACATGCATTCAAAAAT
>NW_004800182.1:3501-4560 GCF_000002075.1 Aplysia californica | reverse complement strand
CACACACATACATAAACACACACACACACACACACACACACACACACACACACACACACACACACACAAGCACACACATAGCGCTCGCGCGCTCGCCGCGTACATATATTGAGTGATGTATAATGTATATAAAATACAGATTAAAAAAAATAATATATTATATATATATAATACGCTGATATTATACAGTGGCGCCCTAAAGAAACTGGAAAATGTATTCGACCATTTACCATTTATCGTGTTATAGCCTTCAAATCTAAATCGATTCTGCATCACTGACACATTGGTTTTACATACATATATGTACAATAAATTAACCTGAAAAAATCGGCCGTGGTAAACTTTTGTGAAATTAGAGAAACTTAAAAACGTATTTGTATTGTTTTAGGGTGCATCTTCAGTGGTGGAATGGACATGTATTGCATATTAAATGAATGGATAATTGTCTCACCACAATGGACAATGTTTTGGGGTTTTGTTTTGTTTTTTGTTTTGTTTTTGTTGTGTTAAAAAAAAAGATACAGTAGAGTTTCACATTGATTGGAAAACAGTGCAGTCAGAAATATCACGCAGAAATTGGTCGCGTTAAAGCAGAAGGGTGCTATCCCGAAAAATGCTGTTTTGAGAAAATCGAAGCTAAAGTTTTTGCCCCTTGTTCAGCTTCTTTAAAAGACAAGGAAAGTTTTTTCTATGTCCAAACAAATATACACATCAATGACGCTATACTTCTGCTATAGGTAGGGTTATATTCACTTTTTGTGTAGGTCAAGATTTTTGGAAACCCCCGAAATCTGGGTTAGCCAGCGTGTCCTTAAAAACGACCAATTGGACTTTACATTTTGCGACCTCAATGCTTTTTTGTCCTATCTCCATTTTTTTAACATTGAAAATGTGACTTCTTTTAAAGCTTACTCTTTGTTATGAACTGTTTTCACTGTTTAAAAAATTGGAGATATGACAAGAAAGCACTGAGGTCGCGATTTAATATGTTGGTTATTTCATACACACACACTTTCTCTCTCTCCCTCTCTCTCTCTCTCTCTCTCTCTCTCTCTCTCT
>NW_004800182.1:0-1385 GCF_000002075.1 Aplysia californica | reverse complement strand
CGTAGCGGGTCCGTCATTGTTACCAGCTCCTGTCACAGGAGGAGGAGGACGACGGTGGAGAGAGAGAGGACAGAGCTCCCGTCTTCATCATCACCGAGACAAAAGGGGGACGAGCCGAAGCGACGACGGACGGCGTGCAGACAGACCACACTGACACCTCCGTATATTTATAATGTTACTTATGTCTTCTCCTCTTCTATTTATTCTGAACGTTGTTTATATTTATAATTAACCGGACCACCCCCGTGAAGTGCCTGCTTTTCTCGTAACGAACATAAACAGCCTCATCCCGCCATTAACGCCGCCGTTGTTATTGTTGTTGTTAATGCGTGGTTGTTGGCTCGGCTGGTTTTCCTCTCACCGATGACGCAATAGTCATTAGGTCTTCGTGATTTTTTTTTCACTTTGTTAATTTGACTGTTTAAAAAAAATCAGTAGTTTTATTTGTTGTTCTAATCGCTGTTGGATCGTTAGTAACGACGTCCGTATTGATATCGTTTTCGCTCCTCCCCCTTTTTTGGTCATCTTTTTTCATTTTCGCGCAGGTGTCCCGTATGATGTATAGGTAGCTGTGCTCCGAAGGTTCTGGATTCTTCTTACCGTGTGTGTGAAGTTCTGTGTTTCTTCTCCTTCCTCCCCAGTGGTGTTGACAACTCTTCGTTTCAACGGTTGCTGGTCTGATACATACAGCTGCGCACACGCACAATCACGCAGACACGCGCGCACTCACACACATAATCACACAGACGCGCGCGCGCATACACACACACACTCACTCACACACACACACACACACAATCACACAGACGCGCATATATACACGCGCATACACACAAACACACAGACACACACGCTCTTACAAAAACACACGATCACATAGGTACGCACACGCTCGCACACAATCGACGTACAGACGCGCACACAAGACGCTGCCGTTTATTGTCACCGAGGAAAAGACGCAGCGCTGTCCAACATTGTGAGTCTCGTGTCTGTTGCTGCTGCTATCGCCGTCTACGTATTGCGTGGTCACCGTTTTCCGCTGTCACTGGTCGCGCGGACCTCACCACAGTCACCACACCACCACTCGCCAGATCGTCAGCCACCGCCTTCAGACAAGGACGACGAAATCATGGACGGCGCGGAGAAAGAGAAAGATCGAGAAGGTTCTGCTTCTTCTTCCTCCACCACCCCTCGGAAGAACAAGCGTTACACCAAGACGGCCCGAGACCGACAGAGTAGAGACGAGGCCAACAACAGCACCAACAACCCGGGCTCCGACAGCAGCAGCAGCAACGGTACAGAGGTGGCGAGGAAGGCAGAGAGCGCTACTGTCAGGTAAGACCAGATCTGTCACTTATTTTTGTCCTTTTTTTTCTCTCTTCGGA
>NW_004800181.1:3060-4571 GCF_000002075.1 Aplysia californica | reverse complement strand
AAACATTTCCTTGTTTTTGTTTTCAGTTTTTATTCTTACCTAATAAAAATGTAAGTATCGATACAATCTCTATTTCTTATCTCTCTCTACTGTCCGAGCCTAGCCTATTTTGCTCCTCCAAAACAGAGGCTCTGCAGAATGAGAGAGCAGAGCTTTGACTGGAAAGCTGTTACGGTTACTCGAAGAAGAGAAGAATAACAAGAAAGAAATAGATCATCTATACTATATATTTTCTTAAGTTTAATGACTGGTGATCTTTGTCCCAGTAAACAAATTACAAATCACCTCTCCGTTGTTGTTTGCATGAATTGAAAGTGGACTTTACTTGCTACGAAATGGCGAGTTCAGAAATTGACAGACTAATTTGGTTGAAAAGGTGAGACTTAATGCAAGCCTGAAACTCTTCACGAGCTTGTTTGTTGCGCTTTTTTGATAATGAAGTTCTTTCGAAACGGTTGAACTGAACACATGGATCTTTCTGGATCTATATAGGCCCTTCTATTGACATTGAATGAGTGGTTGAAGTTTAGAGTGGATTATAATCTGCTTTTGTAGCAATGACCACGAAAATCCTTTTTTTTGCCAGAAAGTGTTTGCAAATAGGTGCATTTTGTAGCTTTATCTTCACAGAGCATGAAACTTTTTGAATTTTTGAAATCCATCAATAAACAAAAAAGTTACGGATTTTTTAATCAATTAATTTCTGGTACACTTTTATAATGAAAAAACCCCAAAATATGGGACGTTCAGCAAACAACAACAACGCAATCTGTTAACATTATCAAGTCGATCATTTCGTTTTCTGAGTCGGGTAGATTAGGTAGATTTTGTGAATTTCCAACATCGCCAGAGGGTATACGTGGAGTAAAGGGAAAAGGGAATTGGGGTAACAACTGGGCTTTTAAGATACCTATGAAAAGCCTAGGGTCACAATTATACATGTACTGCATGTGTCATAAATTTGGGAGTTATTATTTTTTTATTCGGCATTTTGGGGACGGGATTGGTGGGTTTTTTGTTGTTGTTGACATTGGACATGTATTTGCAATCGTTGATTTTTTTTTGGGGGGGGGGGGGTACGGTGATAAACTGGAACATCAATCTCCGAGCGCCCGAGGATACTATAACTGTGATTGCTGTTACTGCACGACACAATGCTCACACAGGACACGACTCCGTAAGACTAAACGGGCACGAACAACGTGAGGGTCAGAAGTTCTGGTTAGACCAATCCCGTTTGACTGTTACAACACTATATTCAAGCCTGAGGATCTACGCACAATATATTCAACTTCTCATAATTGTGACTCTTCGACTATGAGAGATTGGAATTTATCAAAAATCGCTGCAAATATAATATACTATCCATGATGATATGATTTCTCACTATTTTTCAAAATATATTGTAGGCTACATCATGTCGTAATTTCGGTAACAAATATTTTGGCGCCCTCACCCTTATCCACATGCATACGCACACACACACACACACACACACACACACACACACA
>NW_004800181.1:0-2904 GCF_000002075.1 Aplysia californica | reverse complement strand
GGCTTTCATAACGCAAACACACAATGCCATACCACTTCTCAAGATGTTTGCTTTTCTGTTTCTATTCTTCTGTCATGCAATTAAGCAAATAAAAATGACTACATCTATTGTATTGTGACTAAAATGCAACAAAAACGCAAGTTATCAAGGCCCCCGTTTAGTTTTCAAGTATCCTCCCCCCCCCCCCCTTTCCGGTTCACATAAGCGGGGCCTCGTTTGTAGCGCCCGAGGCGAACGATGGCTGATGACGTCACTCCGTGGAAATTTCCAGGCCGCCGGCCATTCACCCAGCACGCGCAAATGGCAATGTCGCTTTTTCCCTTAGTTACTCTCACATTTTTAAAGATTACGCGAAAACCGCAAAACACAGAAGCTTGAAATTTTAAGGGAATAAAAAAAAATGGTGAACAACGTATCAGTCAGTTTGACAAATCACAGCTCCGAAAAATCTTCAAAGCGCACCACATCAACCACTTTCGCAAACGTTTTCGACTGCTTCTAGGATGGGTACAATGTTGTCAAACTACATACTACGAGATTGACCTCTTTTCTGATTGGCTGCCAAGTTTCATTCATATCCATTCGCGAGAAGCGGCGTGAGAGCGGGTTGAAGACAACAACCTTTGCGTTATTGTGTCCCACGAAACACCCCCGCTGCGGGGGCCAAAAATCGGCAGAACAAAACGCGCTCGGTGGGCATTGCTAATTAGTGCATGCTTTATAAAAGCTGTTTTTTAAAAATAATTATCAAGTTGTGTTGTTGACGCTGTCAAACATTTACAATCCTATTTGTGGAATTGTGGTGAAATCAGGCACTCTTCGAAATAATGAAACTGAAAAAAACCCGACATTTTTCCACCTGTTGGGCAAATCTTATTGATCTCTTTGTTTTGGGCTCAACACCTTTCATGTCTATTTTACACGACATACCATCCTGGTGTTTACTGAAAAATATTGATTAAAGGCACACAACAAAGTGTAAATTTACAGTTTCCAAGGACACTCAAGCTTTGGAAGCAACCAAACTTTGGCGACCATTTTCTCGCTTATTTTAATTCTCACACCAGGCGACCCTCACCTCCTTCACTAGAAAATATCTTGACGTTAATTTAAGAAAGAAAGGTATTTTTTTCATCAAAAGAGGGACAAATGATTGGGCTTTATGATTATACAAAATTACTCCATATGCCAAAAAACTTATGAGCGCCCGATTCCACCTCGCCATGACACATAATTATGGGAGACCATGGGGAAAATGGGCATAGTCACAAGCTGGAAATAGTGAGGGTGTCAATTTTAAAAGCTTGTGGACTCATAACTTCATATTTGTTTGATTGGTGGTTTATTGTTATGTTTGTTGAATGGGTAATCTAACAACAATAAGAATGAGTCAACAAGTGTTCAAAATTTCAACCTTCACGATTTTCAGTTTGTGACTATTCCCGCATTTCCAGTGGACTCCTCATATGCAATCAAGCATAAACCCTTGACCCCCAAATTTAAGAGAGACAAAAACTAGATAACCGGTAGTGACCTCAGCATTCTGTGACTTGGCCAGTTGGGGGTAAGTGGCAGCCAGCTTCTGCATGCACCCATCAGGCAATGGGGAGTTACGAGACAAGATGTCCAGAAAGTACATGATCTGGTACGTCTGCCAACCACTGATGTCCTTGGCCTCAGAGCCCTGGAATAAGAATAAAGTGAATTAACCCTTAAAACCCTGAATTATTTTTTTTTTATATCTCCCTAGAATCCTGAATTAAAATTGAGATACTAGAAAAAATTAGGTTGGTTCATTATTTTGTTTACTGTGTTTTTAATTGTTGTTAGATTTTACTGAAGTTTGAAAATGTTATTTATATATGAATGCACAGTCTGGACAAAAGGGGAAAAGGTTAAAACATTGGTTTTTAGGACCAATTCTATGAGTTAAGTCTTGTGTGTAATCCCCGACTCCACTTCAGTCAAAGTATCATTAGACCCAGCCGTAGATCTAGCCTCTGGTAGCTTTAGTGGTGATCCCCTGCCAATTCCACAATCGTCAAAATCATTATCGATGTTATGCGGAACATTGCAATCGTCTTCAACGGTCATATTTATCGATATATCCGACTGGGAGATCATTATTGGCGTCTGGTTCAGGATAAAAAATGTCAAAAATTTTGCAGCCTGCAGGGCTTGGCAGCGAAAAGTGACTAATTTTTCTTAAAAACTCGCAAAATTTCTAAACTTTTGGTGTAGAACTGCTCTCATGACATTATCGGTACTTTCTGCTCGTGACAGAGTCATCTGGAGTTACATCCCCTGTTTTTAGCACCAGGAATTAAATGATAAAGTCGACCAGCGGTATAGGAAAATACGGCGTCAGCGGTTACCAGCCCTATAGGGTTTTAAGGGTTAATAGTCAAGCACTAACAGGTTGGACTGACAATAAAACCATTTGGAAAAAGTAATTTTTACAACCCCCCTCCCTTCTTCTGCAAGTCTGAGATGCACTCCATGTTTCACATCCATACTTCACACATTTGAGTTGAAAATCCTCAGCTTTCATCACAGCAAGTGAAGATATTCCTGGTCCTTGAAATCCTATTTGACGACATGAAAACAGCCTGTGCCGGACAGTTCCTGTCGATTATACTCTCAAGAAAACAGAAGGATTCTGATAAACATTAACAGAAGTCAAAGTACCAAGGCAGAAAGCCTTTTGTCGTTACTACACCTTTCTTCGTCCATCAGACATAATCTCTGCTACTTCATCTGCTTCAGCAGTCAGGCGATCCTTGTCCGAGAGGTCAGGGGTGAACACAGGCCGGCCTGGTTTGTCTAGCCATGTCTTCACAAACTCAAATCCCCGCCTATAAGAGGGTAGAAGAGTGTGGTCACATAGATATACAATTGAACCTG
>NW_004800180.1:0-1443 GCF_000002075.1 Aplysia californica | reverse complement strand
CCCCACCCCCTCACACACAGACACAAAAACATTCCCAGTTTGTTTTTTGTTTTTCCAACGATAAGGACAGTTTTATATTTCGAGTTTCTTCGACCTTGGTTAAGAAAAAAGAACAGACGGGATATTTAGCGATCTCAGAACACCAAGAGATCATGCAAAAAACATAGAAGACGCGAGAAAGGTATGCTGTGTACCCCATAGGGTTGTATTATATCATTGAGACTTCGCACTTTGGCGTAATTCCGCTCCATTTAATCCAATTTGGAACCAGGAGAAGGACAAGGAGGGAAGTGTTGAGCATGCACTCGACAATAATAAAGACTCTTGCTTTGCCTTTCATTTGCGTGCCCATGGCGCGCTTCAGTGAAGCCAAGTTTTGTTTTTATGTGTGTGTTGTTTTTTTGTTGTTTTTTTGTTATTGTTGTTTTTTAATATAGAGCTAGGACATTTAAAGAAAAATATGTATAACCTCTTACAACAATCAGGAAATGACTAATGCAGTTTTTGGGACAGCCAAATAGACATAAGGGTCTTGAACATCTAGCTCTCTCTGGCAGAATTGAAGGCAAACTAGGCAAGATTAGGCCCAGAACAATCTACTTGGGGAACCTAAACAAATGCGTAACAGGGAAAGATCAGGGAAACGCAGCTTTTTTTAGAGCATCCGAGCAACGGAATGAATGGAGAACCTTGATCACCGATGTCTGTTGCAGATCTGGCACTGGATGATGATGATAACCTCCTTGACGAACAACGGAGAGCGCAGCTGTGACAGCTTTCCAAGTCTTTTGGCGGCCATGACAGTGCCAGTTCTAGGATATTATTCCAGTCTATGGGCGACCATGACAGTGCCAGTTCTATGATATTATTCCAGTCTATGGGCGGCCATGACAGTGCCAGTTCTAGGATATTATTCCAGTCTATAGGCGACCATGACAGTTCCCGGTCTAGAATGTTAATATTCGAGTCTTTGGGCGACCATGACAGTGCCAGGTCTAGGATCTTAAAATCTAAGTCTATGGGCGGCCATGGCAGTGCAATATCTAGGATGATAATATCTAAGTCTATGGGCAAAGGAATGAATGGAAAACCATGATCGCCGATGTCTGTCGCAGATCTGGCACTGGATGATGATGGGCGGCCATGACAGTGCACGGTCTAGGATGTTAATATCTAAGTCTATGGGCAGCCATGACCTGCCAGTTCCAGGATGATATTATTTAAGTCGTATGACAGTGCCAGTTCTAGGATATTATTCAAGTCTATGGGCGGCCATGACAGTGCAAAGTCTAAAATTATCCCAGTCTATGGCGTACTGAGCGCGTACAGACGTGAGCAGATGTGTGAAATGTGCACGTGAACACCACAGGATGAGTGCACTTTGCACGTGGGCACAGCCAGGAACAATTTACAAAATTATGAATAAAAAACAAAACTAAAAAA
>NW_004800179.1:2830-4577 GCF_000002075.1 Aplysia californica | reverse complement strand
TGGCGACAGTGACACGGTCGGTCCGTTCTTCGCTTCACTCATTTTGGGGGTTCACTTTATCCGATTTCCCCCATGAAGCCGGTTCATTTTATCCACTAGTTATTTCTACTTTAAAAAATAGCGTTTCAATCAGGACCACAGAATATCGTTTGCTTTAACCGATTGTTCAAATAAAGCGCGTTCACTTTAAGTGGAAAACACTCTTCTTACAGGAAGGCACACACACACACACACACACTCACACACACACACACACACACACACACACACTCACTCACTCACTCACTCACAAACACACATTCACACACACATACACTCACAAACACACATTCACACACACTCACATACACACACACATTTACACACATACACCCACACAGACACACACACACACTCACACATACACACACACTCACATTCTCTTTCTCTCACACACACATATACACATACACACACACTCACACACTCTCTCTCTCTCTCTCTCTCTCTCTCTCTCTCTCTCTCTCTCATTTTCTCTCTGCCTACAAAACAAACACTGAAGATTCAAATACAAATTAATCACTCAAAAGTCAATGTACAAATAATCGATCACTCAAATAATCAATCAAACAATTCAATCACTCTGATGATCAATGAACAAATCAATGACTCAAATAGCCAATGTCAAATTCAATCACTCAAATGGCAAATGCACAAATCAATAAAATCAAACTAGATCCATCATTGCACTTATCCAGCACATAAATAATCAATGGACAAATTCATCACTCAAATAATGGACAAATCGATCACTCAAATAATCAGTGCACAAATCAATCACTCAGATAATCAATGCACAAATCAATCACTCAGATAATCAGTGCACCAATCGATCATTCTGATAATGCACAAATCAATACACAAATCGATAACTCAGATAATCAAAAGAAAATATCACTCAGATTATCAACATACAAATCAATCACTCTGACAATCAATGCACAAATCAATCACTCACATAATCAATGCACAAATTGATCCCGCCTATAATCAAATGAGAATAAATCCATCATTGAAATAATCAATGGGCAAATCCGTCATTCAAATATACATTGTACAAATCAATCACTCAGATAATCAATGCACAAATCAACAACTCAAATAATCGCTGGACAGACGGATCTGTCAAATAATGCACAAATCATCGATCAAATAATGCACAAATCGATCAAATAATGCACAAATCGATCAAATAATGCATCATATAAAGCACAAATCCATCATATCGATCACTCAGATAATCGCTGGACAGACGGATCTGTCACATAATGCACAAATCGACCAAATAATGCACAAATCGATCAAATAATGCACAAATCAATCAAATAATGCATCATATAAAGCACAAATCCATCATATCGATCACTCAGATAATCGCTGGACAGACGGATCTGTCACATAATGCACAAATCGATCAAATAATGCACAAATCGATCATATAATGTACAAATCGATCACTCCAATATTCGCTGGACAGACGGATAATTCACGTGACAAGAGTGTCGAGGTATTCAGAGATAAGTGGTACAGTCACGTGACAAGAGAGAGCCCCAGTATTCAGAGATAAGTGGTACAGTCACGTGACAAGAGAGCCCCAGTATTCAGAGATAAGTGGTACAGTCACGTGACAAGAGAGAGCCCCAGTATTCAGAGATAAGTGGTAAAGTCCTCTCCCTCGCCGCTCACACTTTCTACATTGTCGTTGTAC
>NW_004800179.1:0-794 GCF_000002075.1 Aplysia californica | reverse complement strand
CTCTCTCTCACACTCTCTCTCTCTCTCTCTCTCTCTCTCTCTCTCACACACACACACAGACACACGTACACACACACACTAACACACACGAACACACACATACACACACACAGACACATGTACACACACACACTAACACACACACACACACACACACACACACACACACACACACAAATACACCTGTGATACTTACTTCAATACAAAACCCTTGCAGCAGTGAGAAGAAAGTGATAAAATGTGAGAGCAGTGACGTCATGCACTTTATAATATACGTGTAAGTGTTTATACTGCCTTTGGAATGGAAAACCAAGATGAAACAAACTTGTTTGCAATACGATTTGATTTAATAAGTGAGAATAAACACATCTTTTCATCTCGCTTTGGAACTTATAATATCTTAAATGTTGAAATGGTATGAGTTTAACGTCCCTATCAACACTATTAGGTTATTTAAGAGGCGGCTGATAATATCTGTATATTTCAAAGAAGAGCGTGCAGTTGTCTATTTTGTTTATAGAGATTGTGGCAATGCTTGGTTTTTGTCTGATGCGAGGCTTTCTATTGAAACGGCAGTATAGTGACGTCATACAGGCTCGACATACGTGTAGGCGTCTATAGTGACGTCATACAGGCTGGACATACGTGCGGGCGTCTATAGTGACGTCATACAGGCTCGACATACGTGCAGGCGTCTATAGTGACGTCATACAGGCTGGACATACGTGCAGGCGTCTATAGTGACGTCATATCTCTACTGGTGATCTATCTCTCAAAGTGGAACAACGGCTACA
>NW_004800178.1:0-4587 GCF_000002075.1 Aplysia californica | reverse complement strand
GAGACAGATGAAGGGAACGAAGTTGTGATTTCGTCGCATGAACAACAACAACAGTACTAGTGCTAGATCTAGCCCTAAAACTACGACTCGGGCCGTGTTCGGGTACATATCCAGGGTCCTAACTATCAGACACATCATATCCTGAGTCACTAGAACTAGCAAAACGTACAGAAGTATCGAAAACAGCGAATTATGTGATTCTTGTTCATGCGACCGTTACTTCGATGCGACTGTCGGATTACTATCATTTGTATAGAAAAAACATAGCGCGAGTTCCGGTCAGGTCAACCCCCCAGATGAGGTGACTGTCCTTCACCTTCAATTGCTTAAAAAGTTGCCACGAAACTTCCGCCAAACTCGGCACGAAACAAAACAAGAGGCAAAACTAGCACTGGATTTTTTGTTTGTTCCCGTTCATGTGACGGGAGCACAAGATACGGAACAAAACCGCAAAGTCCATCCCGTCGGGGGTATGGGATCCGTACCTGCGAACCGACCGCCTGCCCTGTACCTGTGACGGGATCCTTAGTCAGTGAGTTAATCTACCTTTGCTGTTGGAAGTTCTGATGGCCGAATAGTCATACAGTGGAGTCCACTTATAGCGAGTCCTGAAACAACGAGAAGTCTGTTATAAAGACATTATTCTAAAACCACGTTTTTTCTCCTTCTTTATCTTTGTAAACAAAATACTGCTATTGCTCAGTCAGAACGACACGCGAGTCGGTTGTAACGGAATATTGCTGCTGCTGTGCACAGCACACAGACCAATTAAACATATTATAAAACCTTGCCAGTTGAGAAAGTTGTTTAGCAATGCCAATCGGGCTTTCCCGCGCGGCGAAAATTTGGTCCCCGTTTACGGGCGATTTTGCGGACCCGGCTGAAGCGTAGGTGACTAACTTTGTCAACCTCGGTCTGCTCTATTTCCGAACCAATCCGAATGAAACTCGGCAACCAATCAGAAAATAAGGCAAACTAATGATATGTGGACGTTGAAGTTCATACACATAAATTAACCTATACTTTTGGTGTCGGGAACACTTTCGTATCGTGTACTTCGAAAACTATAAGGAGTTTGAATTTCAACGCCTAGATGGTAATAGACCTATCTATCCTCTATAGTGTGCTCAAATTTGAACGTTCTGTGTCAAGTAGTTGTTTAGACCCGATCATAAATGCACGACTACCCCCCGATCCAAAGCGGCTTCGCACGGAGACCGGCCATTTTCTCCTCATTCTCGTGGCAAATGTATGTGACCTACAAATCCCCGCATGACTATTCCGGGCCCGTTCATTGGTCACTTGAAATAGGGCAATGGCGGGCGCGCGCATCTGGTTGTTTTTCTCTCTATTCCCCTGTAACATAGCAATGGGGGTATTCCGAGGCGAGGTTATCTCGTCTCGGGGTGTTCGCGTCTCAACGGGGAAAAAGAATTTTTTATTGTATGGCATGCTAGATTGAATTAACTTATCTTTTACGGTTGGCATGGTCTAAAGTCATCATAAAAAGCTTTGCAATTATTTAGTCACGCTGCCGACATATATTCTTAAAGATCCCATGTTGTGATACGATGCTATAAATAAAATGGACTCATCCCGACACCCCTTTTTCGCAAAATCGGAATATGTACACCATAATTTTAATTATAACAAAATAACTACGAAATTGGTAGTAAATCTGATTGCAGAAATGATTTCTACACTCAAAAACACATCGGGTAGCCAAATTTCTCTCGAACACTCCAATTAGTTACCGAGATATCGTCGATTTTCTTACAGAATCTGCTACTGCATGGTCCACTTTTTAGGAGTATTTTCCTATATGTGGGTCATCCATATTTTGCCAACCTTTACAACCCCATAACTTTTTAAATTTATGAACCGATTCTCAAAATTCAAGAAGCATAATTCTTAGAATTGAAAATTCTTTCTTAGGTACCAAAAAGAAAAGGGCTAAAGTGAAAATTTAAATATAATTTAAATTTTCATTGGCATTGCTTAAGTTGTTGGTGATCCAGCGAAACAAAGAATGGGAGAGCCCACGCGAACCAACAATGAAGGCCGGAGCGAATGAGTGGAGAGGGTGTGGCAGAACGCATCGCGTGAAAGGCCAGCCCAGTCTATATTATCTAGGCATACCGTGCCTCTCACTTCTCAGGTGCGGAATGGAGAGGTCACAATGTGATAGATGGATGGAGTGACTGTGTGACGTACGCAAGCAGACGCAACGCACCACAGGGTGTGGTGGGGTGGGGGACAACGCAGCGGGGGAGTAAGCCTTGAGCCAGAGCCCCTTCTTTCTGATCGCCAAGGCCGATTTGTCAACATTGCTAGTGCTAGAGAAAGAAACCTGATTCGATTTTTTATCAAGTTAGACCTAGAGATCATGTTGAACAAATCACCATCAGTCAGGGGAAATACAAAAAGGAATAAACAGAACGCCAAACTCATAGATTATTAGGCCTACTTTACTATTTCCCTTGAATTTATTACTGGATCCCTCGTAACAAGAATCGTGCTATAACGGACATTTCGCACCGGTCCCCTCCCTCTCGTTATAACAGGATTCCACTGTACAATTATTTTATGAGCGTTGGAACGAATCCCGGTCCCAGACGGGTAATCCTCCGGCGTCTTTACGGCATTTTTCGTGCGGTTTATTGTCTTTGTATTTACAGTGTTTCAATTTCAAGCATCAGCGTTCTTCCTGTTCTGAGCATCAACGATCTAAGCGATCTTCCATCATGTCCAAGTACTGGAATTCCAAAATGTAATTAACATACCGGAAACCTTATAACTTGTAACCAATCAGAGCATGGCTGGTGGGCTGCAGTTAGCCGCAAGTGTGAAATTTTAACGTGGGAAACACATCGACGGATAATACGTCTAGCCACTGACCCAACATGTTGTTCCACACGGTGTCTCCAAAGATTGTGTAGTAGAGAATCTTTAAATTGGTATCTCCACGGCCTTCTAAAAATGTTCTCTGGGTATCCCAGGATGTGATGACATCACACTACTAAAATTAATAGCGTATCAGGCAGGTGGGTCGTTCTATGTTTAACCGCATGTGTGCGGCTTAGGGTTTAGGGGGTATCATAATGTATTATTTTTTTGGATGGGTTAAATTTCGTCATGTCCAATTAGTGACCTCATTTCTTGGGCTCCAACACCATGCTGCCCTTTTAAATTTGGCTCAAATGGTCTAGGCTAACCTGTATTACCCGAATCTAGGGTTAGGGTTAGCCCTAAGTTGCTTCTCTTTCTTTTTGGACCAATGCATCTTTGCAGTTTGCATAAAATTGAATTCTATTTTTCTATTATAAGAGAATGATGAAAACCAATCGTGATTGTTTTCTTTTTGGTCTAAATCGACATGCAATACATGTTTTTAAAGAGGGGAAATTGTTTTTTAGAAGGATCGTGTCCATGTCCAAATAGACACTGTGCTAATCTAACCACTAACGTTACCTTATACTTATTCATTTGCCTCTTCGTTCTCCCTGGCTTTGTACTGGGTGGTATAGTCCGCTAAGAAGAGCTCTCCACCTCAGGTCTCAGGCACCTGTCTCTTTTTTGTGCTATCCTCTCTACCTCTGGCCTGCTGTGTCCGAGATCTGCCTCTAGATCTCAGTCCGTGGTGGAGTTTGGCCACCCTCTCTTTCTATTCTCCTGGGGGTTCCATCTATGGCTTTATCTTTTCGGAATATGGGCAGACTTCCTTAGAGTGTGTCCAATCCATCACAGTCAATTGATTACTGTTTGGTTTGTCTCCGTATCTGATAGTGTCCAGCCAGTAAATTTTCATGATCTTCCTCAGACAACCATTAATGTGAAGGACTGTAAATACTGTCAAACCTGCCTTAACAGAATCCTGTCTTAACGGAAACTCCCTGCTCCCCCCTTGATATATTCCTCTTTTGCTACTTGTATAAAACGGAAACCTGTCCAACGCGAAACCGGGAAGAAAAATCTGCTCCCTTCCGAGGGTTTTACCTCTAAGACGGAAAATGTTTTGCCCGCTCAGCTCTGAATTGAAACAAAACTCGCAAGTTTGGTTCTGCCGGCTCTAAACTTAACGGTATGCTGCCGGGCGAGGAAGGGGAGTAGGGGTGCAAATTGCGGGTAGATGTTACCCCATCATGTGAGCCCTGAGTGATGAAGATGGTCAGGATGGTGTGGGTGTGAAATCTCACGACTGCCAGTGAAAGAGCTCGAGTGGCGCTCCACCACGGAAACTTTTCTTGGTAACTGGAGGCCAGAGGTGTGGAATTAGTTTGACCAATGCCTGACACCCTGATTGTACAGCCAGCCGAGAAAAGAATTCCTGCAATGAAAGGCCAGCTTAGACATACAGCTAGATCTAGATCTACGCAATGAATTGCACGTTGGTTTGTGGAGAAAAAAAACGTTGCTGTATGGTTGGCCTTACACAAAATGCAACTTGTTTCTCACATTGCTACATAACTATAATGAAAACTCGGATTCAACAAAATTAAGTCTGGCTCAATTACTTTGTTATATTATATCCAAGTTTCACTGATTGTCATTCAGAGTCAAAAACGCAAATAAAAATAAAATCTGCCT
>NW_004800177.1:2335-4587 GCF_000002075.1 Aplysia californica | reverse complement strand
CCCTACTCCCCCACCCCTCTCCACCCTCCCATCTCCACCCGTCACCCACGTATATCTATATTTAGACAGAGAAAAGACCTAGTGTGAACCAGATGGCAAAAGCCTCTCTCCGCAAGGACACTGTAATGAGATGGGGCCGGAAGAGGCCTACATTACACCTTGTTACCTCCCCTTGTCTTTGCCATGTGCCACCATTATTCTGTCAGCCTGACTGGCTATGTCTTTTTCAAGCCTTTTTCGAGACGTTTTTGTAGGTGTTTTTTTTTAGCTCACTTTCGGATTTGTGGCCTCATGATACGAATGAATACACCCCCCCCCCCCTTTTATTCAACCCCTTCTTCCATATATCTCGTGGATTGGGAGGAAATGAATGCCCCCCCCCCTCATCCCTTTTCCCCAAACTCCACTTCCCTACCTCAGTTTCTGTCAGGCAGACACACAGTACAAGCGGTCTAGGTTCAAACCCCCGGAGGAGTGTCCGTGTTTTCACCTCTCGACTGGATGGTTGAAGGTCGCCATCTGTTATTTCTGTCTGTCTTTCTGTCTCCCTGCGCTAAATGACCATTGCAAAGAGAATGTTTTCTCGTCAGTCTAAGGAACAAACAAAATAATTCATGTCACAATCTTTTCTAAGAGGTTCGGTAAATGGAAGGTACAGTAAGTAAAGCTTTTTTGTGGTTGGGGGCTTGGAATTCAGTTTATTTGTGGAGAGAGGTTTGAATAAACAAAGACAGTAAAGATAAGTAGAAGCAATAGAAATGCGGTTTATTATGAGATCGCTGAACATTTCTGGGAAGACAGAGAAATCAAATGAGGAAGTACTTTTAGAAACCCACGTGGGAGGCTCGCAGATAAAGCAGACAGGAAAAGGCAAATGTGAGGCAGCGTGGTGGAATCAGGCTCTCGTCAATTTTGGGGCATGTAGAGTTATTGGTATAATCTTAAAGCTTTTTCACTTGTCTTAATTTGGATGAAAAAATATCCATTTATCTTGAATACAAGTCGTGATATTTGCAATTGAAGGAGCTGGGGGTCACCTGTTTTCAGAGGTAAAATTAGTGGTAACTGAAAATGTACCTTTTTGTGCCTTTAATCAATGTTTTTCAGAAAAATCCACACAGAAATGAGTTCTTTAATGAGCATGAAAGGTGTTGAGCCAAAAGACAAAAATTTGATAAATATTCACAAACCTACGGAAAAATGCAGTTTTTTTTAACTTTGAGTATTTTGACGAGAGCCTGATTCCACCACGCTGCCTCACAAATACAGTTTTGGGGACACTTGAGTAGATATTATAAGGGCCTTGAATATCTAGCTCTCAGTGGGTAAAATTGAAGACGAATGAGGAAGGAGTTGTCACCGAGCAACTTACTTGGAAAGCCTAAACAGATGGATGAGCGGGAGAGGTCAGGACAATACAGCCTTTTCAAGAGCGTCTGAGCAGAGGAATGAATGGCGAACTATAATCGCCGATGACTGGTGCAGATCCGGCTCTTGGTGATGGTGAGGAGGGAAATCCTGGAATCGGCCGAAAGAGTCGAGAATTAACTCAAATCAGCTTCCAAAGTTAGTAATAGACTGGAGCTTAGCTTAGATCTGCCCAGCCGCTATGTCTGCCGTCAAGGAATGTTACCGACAACCTGAGTCAGGGCTTGTTGCTCTGATCTCTATTCGAATCTATTCGGAACTCGCTTTCGCCGAATGTGTGTTTAGAAATGTTCGGTTTCTCGAATAGATAAATTCTTGGATTTAGTCCATAATTTTATTAATCCTTACCGACGTCTGCGGTATAAGGTTAGGCACCTCAATGCTGCTTGCAAAAGGCGTCGGTTTGAATCTTGTGTGAGGAAGTGTTTTTGATCAAGTTCCTCGGTCTGTGTGCTGGGCCATGGGATGTTGTGCTTCGTGCAGCCCTCGGTCTCTTTGATAGACTGTTCGCACAATTGAGATCATTGGGGAGTCGAGCTGCTTTTACAACTGGACCGGTCCGGCTTGTGCCTGATACTGTATCCCAGCAGACAGATGATACTGTATCCCAGCAGACAGACGATACTGTATCCCAGCAGACAGACGATACTGTATCCCAGCAGACAGACGATACTGTATCCCAGCAGACAGACGATACTGTATCCCAGCAGACAGACGACACTAACAGACGATACTGTATCTCTGCAGACAGACGATACTGTATCCCAGCAGACAGATGATACTGTATCCCAGCAGACAGACGATACTGTATCCCAGCAGACAGA
>NW_004800177.1:0-1262 GCF_000002075.1 Aplysia californica | reverse complement strand
GTGAAATCAGGCGCTCGTCAAAATAATAAGTCAAGAAACTGGCATTTTCCCGCAGGTTTGGGAATTTTGATCGAATTGTTGCTTTTTGGCTCAACTCCTTTCATGCCCTTTAAAGAGCACATTTCTGTGCGGATTTTTACTGAAAAACGTTGATTAAAGGCAGAAGAAATGTAAATTTTCAGTTTCCATGGACTCTCAAGCTTAAGAAATAACTCAACTTTGGCGGCCATTTTCTGGCTATTTTTACCTCTGAAACCAGATGACCCTCACCTCCTTCAATCACACATATCTCGACTTCTATTCAACATAGATGGATCTTATTTTCACCCAAAAACAAGGAAAATAGACATTCCTTAAAATGATACCATCAACTTCTTATGCCAAAAAATTGACGAGAGCCTGATTCCACCACGCTGACTCACAATTAGAAGATTTTCCGTCGCTGTCAAGTTTCGAACCAGGGACCTATTGAATGAGAGGGAAGCAGCATCACCTCCAGACCACGAGAGGCCCCTCTCAGCACATGTAGTCAGGTAAGCTTTTGTTTCTCCCGCGAAATAACTTCTGCGACGGATTTAGTATCGATACCTCTTCTAGCAACACTGTGAGCTTATTAAGAAGGCGGGAACTCCGAATGTAACGTCCGTCTTTTTTGGGACACAACCAGATTAGAAATGTTGTGTAAACTATCTTTCCCAAGGTCACAGCGTCGGGCCGAGCTGTAACAATTACGGGCACTTCGCTGTCGCACGCAAGACACCCCAGTTCAATTCTCGAGTGAGGAGACATTACATTTTTTATCGAGTATCTCAGTCTTTCTACTGCGATGTTGTATCAGAGAGTTTACAGTAATGGTTGTATCCCTCTCAACCCGGGTTGACCCTGACCTGCATGGCTGGCAGCCCTCTTCCTAAATAACCGACATTTTGTGGGTTGGGGCGCAAAACACCTTTAAAAATGTTTTTGTACATTATGGGTGGGGAGGGGGGGGGGGTTGTTTTCTTTAGAGGGATGTGGGCATGACAAGTAGGTCCTACTTGTCTACTCTCCACATGTTGTTTGTGTCCGTCTGTCTCCCTTTTCTCCAGCTGTCAACGGCGGGGATTGGGTGGATGTGTATCTCTGTAGCTGAACAAACGCGGATCCTCTCACAGCAGTGGTACCAGGGCTCGTTGTGTACTCACTGAACTGTGTGGGGTTCTTGCAATGGTGGAACCGCGCGCCTGCATGCACACACACAAACACACACACACACACACACA
>NW_004800176.1:3636-4721 GCF_000002075.1 Aplysia californica | reverse complement strand
AACATTGAGATGAAATTCTACACACAGACGCACATTAAAATTCCAGCTCTCCCCCGCTCCGATCTATCGCACGTCCCCACACGAGAGATGCTCGCTCACGCTCAAGGAAGTTCTTGTTTCCCGCCGATAGTCCCAGAGAGAGGCGCTCCTGGGTACTTCTGACGTCATCAGCCATCTGATGACTGTGTGCTTGTCTGTGTATTTGTCTGTGTGTGTGTCTGTGTGTGTGTGTGCCTCTGTGTGTGTGTCTGTGTGTGCCTGTGTGTGTGTGTCTGTGTGTGTGTGTCTGTGTGTGTGCCTGTGTGTGTGTGTGCCTGTGTGTGTGTGCCTGTGTGCCTGTGTGTGTGTGCCTGTGTGTGTCTGTGTGTGTGTTTGTGGCCTGACGTTTGATGGAGTCTGCTACGACACGACACCTCACCGCTACCCCCGCAGAGGCAAGTACAAAAAAGTTGAAAAGGGAAAAAACCGACAATCCGAAAAACCGGCGATGAACGATTCATATTATTTTGTTGAAACTTTCCTAAACTCTCAGCCACTCGACAGTCAAGGTATTGTAACTGCGATGACAAAATGAGAGCCGACACGAGCTTAATCCAGAAGAAACTTCAAAGACGAGCTCTGGAAAAGCAAGCCGTTCTTTCACCTACAAGAAGACTTTCCAAAGATAAGGCGCCCATCCCTCGCTGAAGTCAGAAAGCGTTTCTTTCTCAAATCTCTCCCCAAAGTCAGGAAGATTTCTACCAAACTCAGATACCAGGAACGGGCGGGAGAGAAGAGAGGCGATAAAAAAAAACCCACACGCCTTCTGCCAAATTCTCTCCTCCAAAATCTAAATGAGCATTCCTGGCCCATTACGTCGATCGTTGAGTGACCCAGTTTGTGGTGAACTTTGGCCTCACGTCTACAGTCTCCGGAGATCTTCACCCAATGTCTGGAAATGTTGCTCGCCCTCTTCAACACATTTTGTATCTTTTTGGGGGGGTCTGTTTCTTCACAGTGTGTCATAGACTACACTGGTTCTCTCTCTCTCTCTGTCGGTCGGTCTGTCTGTCTCTTTCTCTCTCTCTCTCTCTCTCTCTCTCTCT
>NW_004800176.1:1090-2233 GCF_000002075.1 Aplysia californica | reverse complement strand
TCTCCCCCCCTCTCTCTCTCTCTCTCTCCAGCCTGAGTCGGCCCTGACAGCTGACGTAACACCCGCCCCCAAAATGACCTACATTTTGTCAATGAGGCATGCCAAAACGTAGACTTGAAACAATTTTTTAAAAATAAAAAAACCGCACCCCAAAACACCAGTTGGCAAAACGTTTCTCTTTTTGCTTTCTGGACATGTTTGTGACGAGTTCCCGGTGTCAGGTTCCCAGAGTGGTGAGCACACATCACGCCAGTCCCTGCACGCTGTGAGCAACAACACGGCAAGCAGCAACTGACAGTAGATCGTCCACGACTCCAACCCAAGCATGTCATGGTTTTGTGGACCGTGAACACAAGTAAACAAACACATTATCTTATTTTTGAAAGACTTGAACCAACACACTTCAAGGATTTTGTCTCCACCCCCCCTCCCTCGAAATTCTCAACGCCAACGTTTACTGTAACTGATGATCAATGTATTCACTAACTCTTTCAGTACGCGAGGAATTCCCCAATTTAACGCACCCACTTTAAGAGTGTTCCCTTAAACCGGCTGTACGTCAGTCCAAAATTGAACAATTGGTTAGTGTTGCCGCTCAAGCTGTTCTTGATTGGACAGCGAATCCCAACAACATGGGTGACAATAGACAACAAATGTTGCACAGGATCTAGAGTAGCTTTGGGGGATGACAAAATCGGCTAGCCTAAAACTCCCTCGTGACTCATCAGAGCAGAGGAAGATAGGACTAAGGCTAATATTATTTTTTTAAAACAACAACAATCAAATAACAGAAGCATGTTTTCTTATAATTATAAACGTAAGCACCATCCCACATCATCACTTACCACCACCATCACGGTCATTTCTAAGGTCATCATTGCTCTCAGATCCTTCACAAACATCTATGATTATCTTAAACATCTATATGTAACAGTTATATGTCATAACAATTTTGTACGTTATACACTATTGGGCACTCTCATACGCACATTGTTCTACCAATCAGATGACGTCACAGTCCTAGACATGTGCAAGGACAACAAAGAGTGGCCTAAAACACCGCCACCTAAGTGGTGATCGGAATCAGTGAAGCCAGTTTTGTTTTACCTTTTTCGGCAAATTCTCCCAATTTAATTTTTTGTA
>NW_004800176.1:0-990 GCF_000002075.1 Aplysia californica | reverse complement strand
GGGGGGGGTTCAACCACTTCTATACCGTACCCGTATTGGAACACAATAAGGTCATATAATAGCCGAAGAATAGATTACATGTTACATGAGAGTAACAAACACAAAAAAGAAGGAGGAGAGATAAGGACGACAGATGTTTGATAGGAAAGAATGAGCAAACCACATCAGAGCACCCGCCAACTACCCACACCCCTAGCTCCTAAAGCATTAAATTGTCCCATAAACATGGTTATGATGAGGACCACATCGGACAAGACCCGTGGAAAACATAGCGATAAATAATGTCCCCCTTAATTATCCGCCCCTAGCCAGCTGGTAGATAGAACGTTTCAGCCATTAAAGCAGCGTTAGTAATTTATAAATACACATTTCAGCCGGTCGTGAAGTTACAAAAACAAAAACAAAACATAAAATCTCCAGTTAGAATACCCAGACCGGGTACTGTCACGGTCGCCCGTTTTCTCATTTTAATTTTAATCAATTAATTTTTTTAATTTTTTCTCATTATGAGCTCTCGTATGGTCCTAGCAGACGCATAAATATTATGACCGATCAGTAACAGCAAACAAGATGTATCGGCACACTTCATACACCATCATACATAAATTATTTAAAGAACACGCTTGAATATTTTAATATTATGCTTGCTGTTGCATGCCTTTTAGATTTTCAGATAAAGGAGAAAGAAGCGAAAAATCAATCTATAATGAAATTATGCCCCAATACAGCATGTTTTCCATTGTCGAGTCAACAATAAATGCTGGTTCCCAAAGGATGAAAATTTGGCGCCGCTGATGCACAGCACGGGTGGGCTAAAGTTGGTCAGAACACAGCAGGGGGCTCTCGTGTAGAGGTTAAGGTGTTCCCCTCTCATTCAATAGGTTCCGGGTTCGAATCAAGGTAACGACTGAAACATTTTCTTCTCTAAAATTGTCTCCTTTCACCCCCTTCCCTGCTCTCTAGCAATGTTCTGTTGTCTGCTTTCGTCTC
>NW_004800175.1:0-4593 GCF_000002075.1 Aplysia californica | reverse complement strand
CCCCCCCTTTCAGAGTTAAAAAGATGAGCCCATTTCAAAAGCACTAGACGCTCTCTCAATAAACAGAGCCTGTGCTCTTTTTTTAACAGACTGATCAGAACAATATTATTGTTACAGTACGTACAGGCTATTCTTTATTATCATCGAAACGTTGTAACATCAGTACATAGATTCTAAACGCATGTTGAATATTCCCAACCGCACTTTCTTGTTCAGAAACTTTCAACGGTTGCAGTAAAAGTGAGAGAATAATTATATCTTTTCGGATTTTTTCAATTCCATCCCAGAGTCCCCAAGACTAGATCTAGATCTAGTTTTCTTTTTCTTTTTAGATTTTTTTCCCTCGTATTTAAGAGCAGCTTAATTTTTACACCCTTTAGAAAGGTTCGGTACAAAATTCCCATAACGAAACTGCTTACGGAATTTTGTGCTAAACCTTTCTGAATGGTGTGAAAATTATAAGCCACTTTCAACATGAACCCCCCCCCCCTCCCCGAGAACTTGTTGTAGACTATTTAGACAAAAGAAACTGCCCCTGCAGCCAATCGAAATTAAAAGTGAAAACGTCGAGAGTGTCAGATTATAAGTACGTGTATTTGGGCGTTACAATAGACAACAAACTCAACTGGCGTGTCCACACTTCTCTCCCGCGTAAAAAGGGTTAACAAAAGAATATTTTTTCTAAGGAAGCTCGTGTATTTTAAAGTTGATAAAATGTTGATGTCCATATTCTATCATTCAACCTTAGAAAGTATGATCAATTTTGGTTTAACAGCATGGGCCGGAAACACAAGACAACAAGAATAAAGAAAAATTTAATCGATTAATTCGGAAAGCATTCACAATTTCAACATCTAGGCTAGATGATTTACATCCCCCTATTTGGATGAACTGTACATTAACAGCTTGCACAAATTTTTTTTTTTTTTTTTAAATTCTATCTTTTTGGAAAATAAATATCCCCTGTTCCCTCAAATAAAAATGCCAGTCAGACGTAAAAGACCTAGGCTTCTGATCTATAGGCCTAACAAAGAAAGATACAGAAGGTCATATTTTTATCATTACCCATCAAAATTCTTATCCACCTGAATTATATCCATCTTAATTGTTGCAAGTATCCATTGACTTTGACCCATATCGAGTTATCCCCTTTTAACTATCTATGATATGATCTTAAAGCATGCATCAGAATAACATTGAGTTACATTCAGAAAACTGAATATAATACATCTAGATCTGGCTTAACATTATTATTGTTTATATTAGAGTTCATTTATATTACGCATTTGACTGTTAAGCCTACGCGCGCGCGCGCGCGCGCGCGCGCGCGCGTGTGTGTGTGTGTGTGTGTGTGTGTGTGTGTGTGTGTGTGTGTGTGTGTGTGTGTGTGTGTGCATGTTTGTGTGTATGTGTGTGTGTCTGTGTGTGTGTATGTGTGTGTGTGTGTGTGTGTGTGTGTGCGTGTGTGCTTGTGTGTGTGTGAGTATGCGTGTGTGTACATGGTGAAAACCCAAACCAATGTGCCAGGATCTGGACAATAAAGATGTATCTCATCGTGTCTTATCTTGCAGCACCCTCTGCATTCATTGAGTTTGAAACCTCTATGTTGAAAGTTTTAAGAAGCCGTCTATCCTCAGCAAAATAATCCGCATGACTTTGGGTGAGCCCTTGATAACAGAATTAAAGGGTCAAGATCGAAGTAAGGTACTGAAATACATGTATACCCCCAAATGGTCTATCAAGGCACGCAGACGGAAAAGAAGCTCCGGGAAATAGGTCGAAAACATGCTAAATGAAAACTTTACCCTGAAGTTCACTCACACTAACCGGAAAATAGAAATTGTCTTACAACCTCAATGACCAGGCAATGTGCATTATTTTTTTTACTGGGTGATAGGCTTTATAATACGTTTCTTTGGTTGGTGGTTGCTGCAGTTTTTGTAATTATTATTATTACTTATTACCATGATTTTTTATGCACGTAGGCCTATAAGCACCCAGCGTTAAAGGGTTTACCTCCTTTTAAGTCAGTGTAGGCCTAAAGGTAAATCAGGGGGAGGTCTAAACAATGAAGTATGGTCAGAAACCCTTAAAAGTAGCCATTGGCCCGTTATAATAAGGCTTTGTACCTCTGGACTAGAATATTATGTGACAAAATACGAAGAAGCATGTCTAAGACCGTTACAGCCGGAAGTTTTGGTTCAACATCATAGGCACTTACTTTCCTTCCTTCCAATTTCCAATGCCGGTTTCGAAGGTTTGACTTGTGCGGAGAATATCTTCAAAAGTAAGTTAGACTGTTTGCATCAATGTTCTTAATGTTTATAACTAATTGGGCGTAAAATAACTCTAGATCTATAACTAATCATAAGGTTTTGTTCCAGTCTGTTTCCTTTTGTCAAGTCTTTTTTTATCAAAATTTTGTCAGTAAATAATCACGTCTCTCGACTCTTCTCGTCTTTTCAGTTTCATTTTCCAGGAATTTTTTCCATCTCTAGACTCTAGATCTAGAATCTAGATATTAGATCTAGATTCTAGATCTAGAGATCTAGATTTAGATCTAGAAGTTATTATTTAGATCTAGATCATAACACACAGTTGCTTCAATGTTAGGCTGGTACAGTTAGTACAGACAGGCTTAGATTCTGCCTTCTGGTGTGCTTTCACTTTCACCATGATGGTGATAGTATTGATGATAGACCAACCAGTGTAGCGTTCACCGTGAACAAACGTTCCAGCGCTCTCACTCTTGTGTTGAAAGCGGGCAATTTTATCTGTGAGCAGAGAGAGAGAGAGAGAGAGAGAGAGAAGAGGGAGGGGGGGGAGAGAGAGAGAGAGAGAGAGAGAGAGAGAGAGAGAGAAGAGGAGTAGCGCGAGAACTTCCGGGCAAAACAAAATGGCAACCCGCGTAGTTTGGCTCGATTCGAAAAGTGAAATAGCCCAAGCATCTTTGTAGACGACCAAATTAATTTACTTTCATGTTTTAACATCATTTCTTGACTTATGTTTTTGTCAATTTGATCATCCACACTGACAGACACAGTATTCAGAAAAGAAGTGGTTATTCGCACCGGGTGTGCGCATAAGAATTAATATTATTCGCACCTGGTGTTCGAATAAGAAATAATTATATTTGCACAGGGTCGACCCGAACTGCGCGCTGCGCGAGATCGTTGCGCGCTGCGAACGCTGCGCGAGATTGGCAAATGGCGTGAGAGTCCGTGAAACTAGGCGGTCTTGGCCTATATATAATATTAAGCTTACCTGCGTGGCATTTTCATTTTTCAAAACAGAGCCCTGAAGCTGAGGGAACATTGCCATTAGCGTTCTGTTGGCCCCAAGGCTATTGCATCGCAAATCTGAAATTACTCAACACCTAGTTCTAGTTTTCCTAGATCTATACAGCATGAAAGTGAGAGCAAAGTTCAAGAGCTTTTCAGAGTTCACAGAGGCTCTGAAAGAGTATGAAAGTACTAATAACACAACATTTGTGGTGACACGATTCACCAAAATTGGCCAAACAGACCCCTTGAGTGCTGTTTACATGTTACCAGTCGATCGGGTTCCAGTGCAAGCAGGGGAAGTGCCACCATTATTGTATTCTTTAAATTAATAAACAATTTTTTTAAAAAAAGATCAAAGGTGCAAATATAAAATGCACCCTGTACAGATTTTATCTAAATGTACGTACACAAGTGTACATTTTGGTTGACGGCAGCTTGAGGGGGGGGGGGGTGTCCTGGGAAAGATGACAAGAGGGGTGGGGTCATTTGTGAACAGTCCTTAAAAGTAAAACTGCAATCATTTGGCCATAAATAATATGATGTATTACTATTACTACAGAGTTACTACATCATAAAGTTGATTTTGGACCTCATTTGTCACACCCAGATATCCCACCTTTAGTTTTAGGCAAAGGGTTTTAATTTTGGAAAGCACTGGGAATAGGCCAGAATTGTTCCCAGTGTCACTGGGATGAGGCCATGAAACAATTCCCAGTGACACTGAGAACAGACATGCCAGGCCCATTAGATGTCTAGATCTATAATTGTTACCACAATGATCGACAATGATCTACATGGGCATGATGATGATGGGTTACTAAATACTAGACTATACACATGTATTTTTCTTTATCTAATGTAGATCTAGATATTTAAGAGTAGATTCCGGTGTGAGTGGAAGAATTTTTTTGAAAAGAAGGAATGGTCATTCTATGCTTGCTTGTACATCATGTACATTAGATCTAGATCTAATACGGATTTTGGAGACCTTGGTACAGGACAGGTAAAAATCCTTCACGATTCACCGTTTCTTCTAGAATCTAGGCTATGGTCAAGTCTTGGCCCAAGTAAGCGAAGAGAAGGAAAGTGTTAGAAACGAATCTAGATACCTCCACCATGTCTCCCCCTCTTTTCACTGGTCTGGTAAACTTCACCCGCGCCTCTATCATCTCTCATTAGTCTCATAGTACCTCTTAGTCTTAGGCCTAGCCTAGGCTGGCAATGTGGGTCCACTAAAGTAAAGTTCTTAGGCAGAGCAAACTATAAAATGTTCCTGGTCCACTTTTCTCTCTTTTAAATTTATTGATTG
>NW_004800174.1:2694-4595 GCF_000002075.1 Aplysia californica | reverse complement strand
TTTGGAGAAAGAAAACAGACAGACAAAATAAACAACCACAGAAATTAATTCAAAATGGTACTAAAAGAGACAAACAGGCAGTAAATAACCATAAAAATAATTGAGAGGGGATAACAGCAACCATGAATTAATTTAGATTTCATTTTTATTAAAAACCCACAAAATTAATTTAGAAAGGAAAAGAAAAGCGACCAAAATAAGCTAGGACAAAATCAATTTCGAGAAAAGCAAACATGCCAAAACCTCCTCCTCTTGACACACGTCACTTTCACACATACAGTCGACATTGCGCCTAGTTTCTGTCACTAGCCTATTAAGTCCTAACCTTGTATCTTTCACTAGCATATTAAGTCCTACCCTTGTATCTTTCACTAGCTTATTAACTCCTAACCTTGTATCTTTCACCGGCTTATTACCTCCTAACCTTGTTTCTTTCACGAGCATGATATTAACTTCCTAAAGTCTTGCCGTATTCTTGCCGGGAATGAATATTTGTATTTAACAGTCCAGATCTGAACGGCGCGGCGAAACTATCTCAATCACTGTCGCTGACTGAAGTCACCGCCTTATCAGTCTCATCTTTCTCTCCCCCCCCCCTCCCCCCCTTCCCCCACAAACCCACACCCTTTGCACAATAGAGCACGGTCAGTAGCTGTTCATTTTCGTGCCAGAAAATCGCGCCGGCACAAAACTGGAAGATGGTGTGAAATGAGAAAATCCCTGACGACAGCGTTATGGCTTTTGTTGAGGAGAAAGTTGACAAGTTCATAAAATGTCATAAGTGAATTTAGCCACAGTAATAACATTATCTGAGTTGCCAACTTCATAAAGTGTCATACGTTAACTTAGCTACAGTAACAATATGTGTCACGACGCGGTGGATTCAGACGCTCGTCAACTTTGAGGTATGTGGAGTTGTTGGCATCATCTAAAAGCGTGTACATTTTTCATGCTTTCGATGAAAAATGTCAAAAATCTTTAATAGAAATCGAGACACCAGCAACTGAAGGAGATGGGGATCATTTGGTTTCAGGGGATAGAATTAGCGAGAAAATGGCCGCCAAAATTTAGTAACTTCCATAGCTTGAGAGTCCTCAGAAACTGAAAATTGACATTTCATGCGCTGTTAATCAATTGTTTTCCTTCTATAAAATCCACACAGGAATGCGATTTTAAATAGACTTAAAACGTGTTAGATTATGTTGAGTCAAAAAGCAAAAATTTGATATCAATCGCCAATCCAGCGGGAAATAGCCAATTTCTTCAATTTTATTATTTTGACAAAAGCCTGATTTCACCACGATGCCACACATAATATCTCTCTCGAGACAGGACGGGTGTGGCAATTTCCTATCTCGGAGGTAACGTTTGTGGTACTAGTTTTAATAATATATTTGTATACCGCAAGGGGAAAATAGAAAGTTTGGTGCAGTCTGTAGACTTTTGGCGTCGGTGGTCTAGTGATTTGGCTACCGAACTCGTAAACTTGAGGCTGCAGGTTCGGGGGTTTGAGCCTCCGGTCCGACGTTGTGTCCTCGGGAAAGGCACTTCACCCAAGTGGGGATAATCTGAGAACGCACCCAACTTTAGCAACGCAGGTGAAGAATTAAAAAAGGGAGATTTTAGTTGTACTTTTAGTAAGAGTTTTACGGCGGGATACGGTCATCATTAGTGCTAAAGATTGGAGGTGTTACAAGATAAATGTAGTAAGAAACACGAAAGAGAAGGAAGAAAGATAAGAACAATTGAAGTTTGATAGGAACGAAGGAGTAAACCACGCCAGAGCAACCGTCAACCACCCACATACAAAATAGAAAAATAACGAGAGAAGAAGAAGAAGAAGAAGAAGAAGAAGAAGAAGAAGAAGAAGAAGAAGAAGAAGAAGAAGAAGAAGAAGAAGA
>NW_004800174.1:0-1050 GCF_000002075.1 Aplysia californica | reverse complement strand
TGTCTGTCTGTCTGTCTGTCTGTCTGTCTGTCTGTCTGTCTGTCTGTCTGTCTGTCTGTCTGTCTGTCTGTCTGTCTGTCTGTCTGTCTGTCTGTTTACCTGTATCCTTCCATCCATCCATCCATCCATCCATCCATCAATCCATTCATCCATCCATCCGTCTATCTATCTATCTATCCTAATTACGATAAAAACATAGATAAAAGCTATATTTAAAAAGACAAAGAGATTTAAAAAACAAAACAATCAAAGAAAACAATCAGAAACGAAAGAACGCCACTGACGTAAAAACAGGTCGTTCAGAGCAAACCCTTGTCAGTTTACGAATGGGACCCGAGGCCTAAAAAGGCCTTGATGCTCCGGCTCGGAAGTTCAGCAGTTAATGGGTCGGACCTGCGAATAGCCGTTGATAGGGTTGGCCCACAGGGCTCAATACAGACCCTTGGTACATCTTGCATCCGTGTGTGAGTGTGTATGTTTGTTTGTTTATATGTTGTTGTTGTTGTTTTTTGTGAGGGTTTTTTTTGTTTGTTTGTTGTTGTTTTTTTGGGGGGGGGTGGGTCGCTCCACCACCCTCCCCTCCCATTTTTTTTCAATTTCCTCCTAAGTATTTGTGCCCCCCCCCTACCCCTCAAAAAAAAAAGAAAAATCGGAAAAAACACTCAAACCCTCCCATTCGGATATTGTGCGAAACAACAACAACAACAACAACAACAACAACAACAACAACAACAACAACAACAAAACAATAACGAATAAAAAATAAAATTCAAACAAAACAAAACTTTAAAAAATCACACACTTTGTGGATCGTGGAAGCGTGGCGTGTGTGTGAGTGGGAGGAGGGGGAGGGGGATAAAAATAAACTGTCTGTACCCAAAGTTTCACATAGACGCTATTTCTCTTCCTTGAAAAGACTTCTTGGTCCTAAATTTTTTTTATCTGAGCACAAAGAAGAGTAGAGTAGGGTTACTCTGCTTTCTTTTCAACCAGAAAAGCTAGCCAAATGCTCTTTGAGCTTTTACAATTTGCCTTTTCAAAAATTATATC
>NW_004800173.1:1982-4693 GCF_000002075.1 Aplysia californica | reverse complement strand
ACACACACACACACACACACACACACACACACACAAATAAAAAAATTATTGCGAGTCAATTGCTAGAGCAATGAAATAACACGAAAAGAGACTATTTTTTTTTCCACGAACAAATCCTTTATTTTTTATATTTTTTGAAAAAAAAAATATAATAAAAAAAGAAAAAAAAGAAATCTACCTAAGTAATGGATGAACTTACAACAGAGTAGACTCATATATAACCAGACACTTGGGTATTGTTTTCCGCTTCAATGAAGGCTTATTCAACAAAACATGTCTGTATCTAATTCGTTTCTCTTTATTTCATCAGGCTTTTTATTCGAAATAGCAAAGGCTAACGTTAGGACAAGCATGCGTAATATACTGTTTTTTTATCTTTAGAGGACAGATTTAAAACAACAAATTTTCTCACTAAATAAACATTATTTTAGATCCAAAAACTTCTCATTTCTTTCATGTGTTGAATTCCTGGAAATGTTTTGCGTACCATTGATGAGCTATTAATTGACTGGACTGTATTGTGTTTCATTATGTTCAGGTAAATAATAATAATAATAATAATAATGATAATAATAATAATAATAATAATAATAATAATAATATTAATAACAATAATAATAATAATAATAATAATAAATTTCATTTATACAGCGCATTTCCACAAAGAAGTGCTCAATACGCTGAACAATAATACATGTTTGAAGAACTTTTTTAATGCTGCGCACAGCTCCTGTAGTAATCATCTTTCTTTATCTCTCTCTCTCTCTCTCTTTCCCTCTGTCTCTATCTATCTGTCTATCTGTCTCTATCTATCTATCTATCTATCTATCTATCTATCTGTCTATCTATCTATCTCTCTCTCTCTCTCTCTTTCTCTCTCTCTCTCTCTCTCGTCCTCTGTCTCTCCATCTCTCTTTCCAGTACATCTTTGAGGAAAGACAATCCCTCAAAACTTACCCAAACACCCTTATACACATTGATGGCATCACACAGTCATAAATTGTTACAGAACAGAACAGCATGAATAAACAATACTGAGAGAAGATAATAGATACTGAGAGAACATAATTTTAAAAAAACACTTTTTATTGGGATCGTCGGAAATTACAGATTGAAGCTGGACTGAAACAAATGTAATCATTGTGTCGCACTGTGGGGACTTGAAGCAATGGACTATGTCTTGGACACAAGCACTTTTTCATATTATGTAGTTTTCATTTCTTTTCAGTAAGCACAAAAATAGCCACAACTATGGAGCAGTAGGCACAAAGAAACCTGTCAACTGTTTTCAGACTGGCCATTACACCAGCCCACATCACTGCAGCCTGTCCTAGTTTACATGGGTTGTATCAGAAGATATGATTGGCGCTGGTCAGTAGTTGCTTTTCTAATAAGAAAGGGGGGGGGGAGTTGTGACTTTGATAAGATACCTTTTGAAAGAACTTGTTACCGTATCTTTACAAAATAAAACTGATGAAAATATCTCTGCAATGAAGAGGATAAGCCTGTTACCTGTATACTATTTTCGCTGTTCGAAGGGGCAGTTTGGTAATCTCCTCTACAAACAATACATGGTAGAGGAAAACAGTTATGTCAGTATATTACACTTTGTTCTCATTTTTTTCTACTGTCCAGAAAGTCTCTAACCTTTACCATCAAAAGTATTCCCTAGTCTCTTTCCAGAAGATATATTGGCCTAGTTTTAACGTGTTACTAGAATTTGAAGTGGCTCTCTATGGTAAAAACCTGATAACTCTTGCTCCTTATCTAAATCTCCCACTTCAGTTTGTCGGTTGCAGTAAAGTTGTTTGCATTGCTTAAGCCGCACATTCTCAGACTGGATGAACCAAGAACTTCGTCGATGATTTTTTTTGTCGGGAGAGGGGGGTGTCAAATAAACTCCACTAGCTTTTATTACAAAAAAGATGATTTTAGCCTAAACCAACGCTGTAATAAAGGGAATTTTTAATTTCTTAAACCTTTACATACTGCACATGGTCTACTCTATCATTTTTTAGTGGGGTGCATCGAGGAGTATCCCACTGGCTTATCACAGCTGCTACTCATGTCAACCAACACGAAAAAGTGCGTGCTTTTTTTTCTTCTTTTTTTTGGTGGGGGGGGGGGGGGGGCTCATAAATGTTTGGTTAACTACGATCTCAGTATATGAGTGTATGAAAGTAGTCAACATCGTACGAAGCCTTCTCACTTTATTGATATTAGTTTGTTTGCTAATATAGAATAATTGATCGGATGTAAGTTGCTTCTTCTTTCCTGTCAAACATCTGTTATTGTCATCGATATCTGAACTCTTCTCATTCTTTTTTTTTTGCATGTTTCTCTCTAATCACGCCTCAAATCTTCGACACTTACATGCCCAATCGGTGTTGGAAAACTAATGAAAACTTTGAAGAGACGTATTCACAAGGTTTTTATCCGGCTTGAGACTAAGAGACGTTAGCTACCAAATGTTCGCTCAAATGCGAATTCCTCAATCACATTTGGGTTCTGTTTGAGCGTTATTCCATAGGCGGACAGACATTTTCTCACCCTTTCCTTGGCCGCCAAATCAAGTTTGCAATCAAGGTTTAACACCCAGCTTATGTTATTATCCTTAACTTCTGTAAGTCTTTGAACATGCAGCTGTAGATGAGATTCTAGATCTGTGTAGTCTGAGCCGTAAAAGTCAGAATTGAAAGCCAGACCCGACG
>NW_004800173.1:0-1882 GCF_000002075.1 Aplysia californica | reverse complement strand
GTAATGGATGAACTTACAACAGAGTAGACTCATATATAACCAGACTCTTGGGTATTGTTTTCCGCTTCAATGAAGGCTTATTCAACAAAACATGTCTGTATCTAATTCGTTTCTCTTTATTTCATCAGGCTTTTTATTCGAAATAGCAAAGGCTAACGTTAGGACAAGCATGCGTAATATACTGTTTTTTTATCTTTAGAGGACAGATTTAAAACAACAAATTTTCTCACTAAATAAACATTATTTTAGATCCAAAAACTTCTCATTTCTTTCATGTGTTGAATTCCTGGAAATGTTTTGCGTACCATTGATGAGCTATTAATTGACTGGACTGTATTGTGTTTCATTATGTTCAGGTTAATAATAATAATAATAACAATAATAATAATAATAATAATAATAAATTTCATTTATACAGCGCATTTCCACAAAGAAGTGCTCAATACGCTGAACAATAATACATGTTTGAAGAACTTTTTTAATGCTGCGCACAGCTCCTGTAGTAATCATCTTTCTTTATCTCTCTCTCTCTCTCTCTTTCACTCTGTCTCTGTCTCTCTGTCTCTCTGTCTCTCTCTCTCTCTCTGTCTCTCTGTCTCTCTGTCTGTCTGTCTCTCTCTCTCTCTCTCTCTCTCTCTTTCTCTCTCTCTCTCTCTCTCGTCCTCTGTCTCTCCATCTCTCTTTCCAGTACATCTTTGAGGAAAGACAATCCCTCAAAACTTACCCAAACACCCTTATACACATTGATGGCATCACACAGTCATAAATTGTTACAGAACAGAACAGCATGAATAAACAATACTGAGAGAAGATAATAGATACTGAGAGAACATAATTTTTAAAAAACACTTTTTATTGGGAACGTCGGAAATTACAGATTGAAGCTGGACTGAAACAAATGTAATCATTGTGTCGCATTGTGGGGACTTGAAGCAATGGACTATGTCTTGGACACAACCACTTTTTCATATTATGTAGTTTTCATTTCTTTTCAGTAAGCACAAAAATAGCCACAACTATGGAGCAGTAGGCACAAAGAAACCTGTCAACTGTTTTCAGACTGGCCATTACACCAGCCCACATCACTGCAGCCTGTCCAGACGTAAACTGGGTCACTGCCATTTTGTCTTCTTAGTTTACATGGGTTGTATCAGAAGATATGATTGGGGCTGGTCAGTAGTTGCTTTTCTAATAAGATACCTTTTGAAAGAACTTGTTACCGTATCTTTACCAAATAAAACTGATGAAAATATCTCTGCAATGAAGAGGATAAGCCTGTTACCTGTATACTATTTTCACTGTTCGAATGGGCAGTTTGGTAATCTCCTCTACAAACAATACATGGTAGAGGAAAACAGTTATGTCAGTATATTACACTTTGTTCTCATTTTTTCTACTGTCCAGAAAGTCTCTGACCTTTACCATCAAAAGTATTCCCTAGACTCTTTCCAGAAGATATGTAGGCCTAGTTTTAACGTGTTACTAGAATTTGAAGTGGCTCTCTATGGTAAAAACCTGATAACTCTTGCTCCTTATCTAAATCTCCCACTTCAGTTTGTCGGTTGCAGTAAAGTTGTTTGCATTGCTTAAGCCGCACATTCTCAGACTGGATGAACCAAGAACTTCGTCTATGATTTTTTTTTTCTGGAGAGGGGGGTGTGAAATAAACTCCACTAGCTTTTATTACAAAAAAGATGATTTTAGCCTAAACCAACGCTGTAATAAAGGGAATTTTTAATTTCTTAAACCTTTACATACTGCACATGCTCTACCCTATCATTTTTTAGTGGGGTGCATCGAGGAGTATCCCACTGGCTTATCACAGCTGCTACTCATGTCAACCAACACGAAAAAGTGCGTGCTTTTTTTTCTTCTTTTTTTT
>NW_004800172.1:0-4555 GCF_000002075.1 Aplysia californica | reverse complement strand
AATGCCGAGATCTCACGAGATAAAACGCGAACAGGTAGAGTCGGTGACATTGCTCTCAGCGTCTACAGCACTGTCTGTTGTCTTGCCCTCAGTTGTCCCCGCCAGTCGCAGGTGAGTTCTGATAATGTGTTTTCTTTTTCTGCCGTCCTGAGAGACAGATGTTTGTCCGGCTTTGTTATTATGAGTTTACAGGCGTGTTACTGTGAGTTTACAGGCGTGTTATTGTGAGTTTACAGGTGCGTTATTGAGGGTTTACAGGTGCGTTATTGTGGGTTCTGTTATTGTGAGTTTACAGGTGTGTTATTTTGGGTTTACAGGTGTGTTACTGTGAGTTTACAGGTGTGTTATTGTGGGTTTACAAGTGTGTTATTGTGAGTTTACAGGTGTGTTATTGTAGGTTTACAGGCGTGTTATTGTGAGTTTACAGGCGTGTTACTGTGAGTTTACAGGTGCTTTATTGTGGGTTTACAGGTGCGTTATTGTGGGTTGTGTTATTGTGAGTTTACAGGTGTGTCATTGTGGGTTTACAGGTGTGTTACTGTGAGTTTACAGGTGTGTTATTGTGGGTTTACAGGTGTGTTACTGTGAGTTTACAGGTGTGTTATTGTGGGTTTACAGGTGTGTTACTGTGAGTTTACAGGTGTGTTATTGTGGGTTTACAAGTGTGTTATTGTGAGTTTACAGGTGTGTTATTGTAGGTTTACAGGCGTGTTATTGTGAGTTTACAGGCGTGTTACTGTGAGTTTACAGGTGCTTTATTGTGGGTTTACAGGTGCGTTATTGTGGGTTGTGTTATTGTGAGTTTACAGGTGTGTTATTGTGGGTTTACAGGTGTGTTACTGTGAGTTTACAGGTGTGTTATTGTGGGTTTACAGGTGTGTTACTGTGAGTTTACAGGTGTGTTATTGTGGGTTTACAGGTGTGTTACTGTGAGTTTACAGGTGTGTTATTGTGGGTTTACCGGTGTGTAACTGTGAGTTTACAGGTGTGTTATTGTGGGTTTACAGGCGTGTTATTGTGAGTTTACAGGTGCGTTATTGTGGGTTTACAGGTGTGTTAATGTAGGTTTACAGGCGCGTTACTGTGAGGTTACAGGTGTGTTATTGTGGGTTTACAGGCGTGTTATTGTGAGATAAAAAATGTGTATCAAGCTGCAACAGTCCAGTCCCCCCCCCCTCTCTCTCTCTCTCTCTCTCTCTCTCTCTCTCACCCTCTCTCTCTCTCTCTCTCTTTCTCTCTCTCTCTCTCCTCCTCCTCCTCCGTCTCCTCCTCCCTGTCTCCATCTCCTCCTTCTCTCTATCCCCCACATTACTGCTGGGATACTATATCTTGTATTTTGGTCTTACTGCTGGGATACTGTATCTTGTATTTTGGTCTTACTGCTGGGATACTGTATCTTGTATTTTGGTCTTACTGCTGGGAAACTGTATCTTGTATTTTGGTCTTACTGCTGGGATACTGTATCTTGTATCTCTCTCATCCTGAGGTGGCTGTGACAGGGGCGGGCAAGGTCAACTCTCCAATGCTCCAAACTTGGGCAGGTTCTAGCCACGCGATATCCCCTGCTAACTGAGAGCGCGTGCATAGATAGTAATTATACCAACTTACTTTTCCTTTAACGTTTTCATCCTCTGTTGCCCTTAAGCGTCGAGAGGAGATGCAGTTTCCTATGGTAGGCCAGCTCCGTAGCTCTTTCAGTTGTGATGTTATGTTTTCTCAGGGTTTCCTTGAGACCCTCTATCCACTTTTTGCGTGGTCTTCCTCTTCCTTTATAGCCTGAGTGCTTGGTGTTGTAGGCTCTCGAGGCTGGCTGGTCAGGTGACATACTACGTAACAGGTGGCCAAACCATTTTATCGTCTGTCTTTCTATGTAACGCAGGCAGGACTCAGTGCCGATAGCTGCTCTTACTTCTTCATTTCTCTGCCTGTCTCGCCTTGTGATATTAATAGTTTTGCGGAGACATTTCATTTCCCATTCTGTGATTTTGCTATCGTGGGTTTTACTAAATTTCACCATGTCTGGCACTGGTAGCATAATGTTCGTATGGATATTGAGGTGATAAGCTGTTTCTTTGTGTCCATGGAGATGTTTGGATGAGATAAGAGGGGTGCAAGCTGATAGGTGACAGCGTTGGCTTTTTGGATTCGCATTTCTATTTCTCTGTCTATGGACTCGTTTTCAGAAAAAAGTGCCGCCAAAATATTTAAACTCCTTCACCTGTTTCAGCTGTTTACTATTGACATGGATGTTCAGGGGACTATGGTTTCGGCTCACTTTCATAACTTTTGTTTTTGATGTGCTTATTTTCATGTTAAATTTCTCGCATCTGTTGTTCAGATCGGTAGTGCGATTGTGGAGACTTTGTTGGTTTGGATGGATAAGACTTTGGTCGTCTGCAAATAGCAGTTCATTTCGGCTTTCTTTGCCTTGGTTTGCGCCTTGCGTTATTGTGTCCATATATATTATAGACTGGAGGGGAGATAGAACGCATTCCTGTCGTACCTCAGATATTACTTTGAACCAGTCTGTGTTGCTTTCCTTCGTTCTTTCTGAGCCTCTGCTGTTGGTTTATAATAGAGTTATACTTTACTTTACTTTTACTTTTATCCGCCGCTTATACCCTTTTGGGTGTCGGGGGAAGAAAGAAACGTCTCTCTGCCACCAGCCGGAGTGCTTGGGTCAGGGGGATGCCATGAGTTGTTAATGTTTCCTTGACTCCATCCATCCGGGTCATTCTCGGTCGCCCTCTAGCCTTGTTTGTTATGCAGGCACGTTGTGCTGGATGGTGTGTTGGTAATCGAAGGAGATGTCCTAACCATTTGATTCTTTGGTGTTGGATGTGATGCATGACATCATTTGTGCTCACAATTTCTCTGATTACTGTGTTTCTAATTTTGTCTCGCCTGGTCTTGTTTACTGCTTTTCTAAGGCATCATGTTGTGATTCTTAGCTGTAATGTATTGTTAAGTGAGTGTTGGGATGAATATGGTGTTGATATTTTTGAGTTTTGTTGTCATGGAGGATGTTAGGATGTTTCAGTAGTGGAGGAAGCTGGTAACTAACATTATTAGCCTTTTGTACTCGCGTTTCAATTTTTCTGTTCAGTCGCCCATCCTCTGGGAATATACTTCCGAATATAGAGTTATACAACAAGACCATTTTATTTTTATGAGACACGTTTTCTATTCCGGACATGAAGACAAAATGACACCCCCTAGGTCATTTTTATGACGTTTTGTATTTGTATGGTATCTCAACCTAAAAAAAAACAAGTAATGAAAAACATAAAAAAGCAATCACAAACCAACAAAAAAAACCAACAACAGACGAGTTATTTCTCTTGTACGGCAACATTAATATATTATGTGGTTTGATGTTGTGTTGAAGAATTCAATAACCGAGTTCCTGATAGTCACCGTTCGTTTTGTTCTGGTATCGTTTCGTCTTCCGTCACTATCTCGGTAAACATATTTCCAGCTTTTCTCACACTTGTATTCAGAGACAACGTGAAGAAAGTAGCTGTGATATCGATACTTAGAGATCTAGGCGATTCGTTGTCGGTGCAGATCGTGGGCGATACAATATGTGTCACGGCGTGGTGGAATCAGGCGCTCGTCAACTTTTGGGCATATGGGATTATTGGTATCAAAGCTTGTTTATTTGCTTTAATTTTAGTTGAAAAATATCAATCTGTTTAATAAAAGTCGAAATATTTGCGAGGGTCGCCTGGTTTTAGAGGTAAAATTAGCGAGAAAATGGCCGCCACGTTTTTAACTTCCATAGCCTGAGAGTCCTTGGAAACTGAAAATGTACATCTTTTGTGCCTTTAATCAATGCTTGTCAGTACATTCCACGCAAAAATGTGTTTTTAAATGGACATAAAAGGTACTGAGACTAAAAAGAAAATTAGAAAAAAAATGCCCATCAGCCAAAAAATAAATAAAACTTTAAATGCCGGTTTCTTTGATTTCATTATTTTGCCGAGCGCCTGATTTCACCAAGATGCCGCACATATTTCCAACTTTTTTCTTGAATTTCAATTGAGGACAAAGAAGGAAAGAGCTGTGGTATCGATCCTCGGATGCCAACATAAGTGGTCGGTGCAGTCAGTGGGCGATCGTGATGGCGGTGGTGGGATCTCGCTGGTGTGTGGGTGAGTAGATTGGTCTAGGGCTGGAGTCTGTGCTGTACAGGTAAGACAACCGCCACCACAACGATCACCACCTTTATCATCATCATCATCATCATCATCATCATCATCATCATCATCATCATCATCATCACCATCATTGTATAAAGCAGATATTAAAACAGTTAAGACCTAGTAGTGTTTCCAAAAATATTTTATCCAAAGTTCAACGTTTCGCCCTCAACGGGCTTCCTCAGGAACATTCACAACATAAATAACAAGAATCTAGATCTACACATGCTATACAAACTAAAGTGCGTACATACATGTCACAACACTTAAAGGAGTGGTGAGTACAAATCGCAAAGGCCAGAGTGGTAGAGAGAGAGAGAGAGAGAGAGAGAGAGAGAGAGAGAGAGAGAGAG
>NW_004800171.1:3682-4616 GCF_000002075.1 Aplysia californica | reverse complement strand
CATCATCATCATCCGGTGCCTTGCCGACTGGCGTGGGAGATCATGGACCTCCACTTCCATCTGTCTTGCGTAGCAACAATGGTGTCAGTTAATTGTTCTTGCTGCTTCCAGCCAAGTTGTCATCTTGTCCAGTGTATTTTCCCTCTGTCTGTCTCTGCCTCTCTTTCCATCAAACTTGCCTGTTGTTACCAATATTATTCTCCAATGCTTCTTGCTGCATTGTGTGTCCAATGAAATTTGCCTGTCGCTTTCTTATATTCGTCATAAGCTGTCGTCTGCAATTTCCTTCAACCAAGACTTCTTCATTTGTTTTTCTAGCGGTCCGTGGGGTACGTAGCATGCTGTGTGGTACCAGTGTCAAAACCTCAGAACCAGAAAGGTCATGATTCGGTTTATGAGATTTGAGTAAATCTTGCAGTGTGATCGCCAGCAAGGTCATAAACCTATTCGGTGTACGGGATTTGGTTAAATCTTGCTGTGCTTAACCACGCTTTAGGGAAGTGATCGTTAACCTGTTCGGTTTACTGAATTCGGGTAAATCTTCATGTGCCATACAACCAGTGCAGTACCAGAAACATCGTAAACCTATTCGGTTCCGGGAATTCGGGTAAACATTGTTGTGTAATAGCACTATAATTTAGGATGAAGTACCAGCAAGATCGTGAACCTATTCGGTTCGTGGAATCCGGATAAACCTTATTGTGTACTAATTAGCAGGCTGCACTATTTAGGACGTGAAACCAGCAAGATCGCGAACCTATTCGGTTCTTAGAATCCAGGTAACCATTGTTGTGTAATAGCACTATTTAGGATGTAGTACCAGCACAGACCGGTACCAGCAGGATCGTGAAACTATTCGGTTCGTGGAATCCGGGTAATCATTGTCGTGCGGTGGCTTATTCCGTGGGAGGAATTTGGGTCGACCTTGAGGGGG
>NW_004800171.1:0-1363 GCF_000002075.1 Aplysia californica | reverse complement strand
AGTTTTGCCAGTGAGAGCTAGATGTTCAAGACCTTTATGTCTATGCAGGTGTCCCAAAAATTGCATTTGTCGTTTCCTGGTTGTTTTTTACAAGAAAAGATTGTTTTTAACACAGAAAAAAAGTGGTCGATGGACCACAAGTCACTGACAGACTCAGACAAACAGACAGACAAACAGACAGACAGACAGACAGACAGACAAACAAACAAACAGACAGACAAACAGACAGACAGACAGACAGACAGACAAACAAACAAACAGACAGACAGATGAATAGACAGAGAGGAAGGGGGATTAAGGGTGGGGTTGCCGGGGAGAGGAGTCGAGGGGGCAATAACGCAGGCAGAGAGGTCGAAGGTCAAAGTTCTTTGCACCACGGGTCACATAAAAGTCGGCAACACACGGTGACGTCAGCAGAAAAGGTCAGCGGCCATTTTCTCGACAAGTCGAGATTTGTCTTAGTTTTAGTTTTAGTAAGTGTTTACGTCACTTGCAACACAATAAGGTCATGTAAGTGCCGAAGATTAGAGGTGTTACAAGAGAGTAACAAACACAAAAAAGGAGGAGAGATACAAACGATAGATTTTTTTATAGGAAAGAATTGAGCAAACCACCCCAGAGCACCCACCAACCACCCACGATCTTGTCTAAAAACTTTGCCCATAGCGGTTATTCTTTGCTACAAAACTTTTCGCCCATTTGTCTATGGACTGAGTAGATCTAATTATAGGCGTTCAAAGAAGTCTTATTATGATAGATAAGATTTTAATGGAAATGAGATGGGAAGATAAGGTCATATAGATTCTAAGTGCCGAAGAATAGATTTGTTACTGGAGAGTAAGACAGTTTCGACAGTATATCAAATATATATATATATAAAATATATAACTACGTTTATATTAAATGTTATATATAAAATGTAGGCTAGTTTATGTATAAAATGTCCAAACAATATAATACATACATAATATATAATTACATTTATATTAAATATCATATATAAAACCCTTAGGCTAATTTATGTATAAAGTTTCCAAACCCGGAAAAACTCGAGCTCTGAGATATGATGATATACAGATCCGCATTAGGAGTGTCCATTATGTCTACACCAAAGTATCATAATATCACTACTGACGTCTGTAAACTCAAGGAGAGAGAGAGAGAGAGAGAGAGAGAGAGAGAGAGAGTAATGCCCACAACAAACCTTAGAGGTCCTTTACCACTTTAGGTTCTGCGAAATGCGGTCACGGTAAATATTGTGTCAAACCTGGCCTCTGATCTCATACGGCTGTAGTTACGGCCTTGGAACGGGTGGTGTTTAAAAAAAAAAAAAAGAGAGAGAGAGGGGGGAGAGAGAGAGAGA
>NW_004800170.1:1610-4593 GCF_000002075.1 Aplysia californica | reverse complement strand
CACACACACACACACACACACACACACACACACACACACACACACACGCTCGCTCTCTCTCTCTTATTTTGTTTTGTTTAGGGGGGTATTTTTTTTACCATTTTTCTCAACAAAACTTCAAATCTTGACTTAGGCGTTTGCGGATTGGCGCTGTGCAGATGAGGATCTAGGAATACGACACTGGGTCTCCTGCCAGCATCTGTCTGTTTCTTTTCCCTTACCAGGCCGTCCTCTCGTGTGGACTGCGAAAATCACTACGCTACCTCAGGATTACAAAGTTCTATCTGCTCAGTGAGTACCTAGTTTCGAGAAATTTGACGTCAAACATTTTGAGTTTCACACCACGTCAAGCTATTTTTTTAAGTAGTTCTTTTTTAAACGCAGATAGAACATTAATTGATTTCTGACCTCATGGTCTTAGTTTAGTTTAAGTACGAGTTTTACGGCACTTGCAACACAATAAATGCATATATGTGCCGAAGATTAGGGCTTTACAAAAGAATAACAAACACAAAACAAAAGGAGGAGAGATCAGAACGGTTGACATTTGATCGGAAAGAAGAAGCAAACCACAAAAGAGCACCCGCCAACAACCCGCATGGTCTTCTCAGCAACTCAAAACAGCCTGAAATGTCAGATAGAACGTTATGATTCTGAGGTCGCCAGACTGTCAGTCAGGCTCAACGGGCAAGACAAGAAGGAGTCAGGCTGCACTTTTAACGTTGTTGTGCCCCAAGGTTAGGGAGTCTAGTCTGTCACACGTTTGGCGGGAGACGCAGAGGGTCGGGAAAATACGTCAAAAGTTATTAACCCTATCCGTACGCCCTGGGGTCATTTAGTACCCCCCCCCCCTTGTATTCTTTACATTTTAAAATACTTCTTGTACGAAGATCTCTTTGAAACTTTCAGTGTTTCTCAAAAAATCATTTTGACAGACTGCTATGCAAAGCGTACAGATCGGAGTAACGAGTAAATTTCCGCTTTAGAAAGTGGTGGCACAAAGTTCCCCACGTCGTATGGATACGATAGTAAATCACGACGAGCGGATAGGGTTAAACTGTCAGACCGAAGGTCAAAAAAGAAAAATGGGCAAGTGGGGCAGGGGTGTGGATGAAGAGAAAAAGAAAGAAAGAAAGAACGATAGACAGATTGATAGACAGAAAAACAGAAAAAAAGAAAGAACAACAGAAAGAAAGAAAAAAAGAAAGAAAGAAAGAAAGAAAGAAAGAAATAGAATTGATAAAAGCAAACAGGTGACAGGGCCAGGTTTACATCTCTAGTTTTAGTAAGAGTTTCACGCCACTTGCAACACAACAAGGTCAAATAAGTGCCGAAGATTAGAAGCGTTACAAGAAAATAACAAGACAGACAGACAGACAGACAGACAGACAGACAGACAGACAGACAGACAGACAGACACACACACACACACACACACACACACGGACAGACTAGTAGATCAAATCTCTGGTGAACGGACAGACGAACAGAAAGACTACGGATGGAGAGAAAAAAAGAGCACTCTAAGAAAAATCGAAACTAAAAAAAATAGCTCCATGACAAATTAGACTCAGCGAAATGCTAACAATGGCTGTCTTGGTACTAATCCCCACAGGCAGCATCATCTCTATACCCCAACCCCCTCCCCCCTCCCCTTTCCCCTTTTTTCCCCTCTTTTACTTTATCATCCATTGGCATTTCGACTTGTCCAATTCCATCCTATAATTCCGCATGATCCCGGAACAAAAGGCGCTAGATCATTATTTTTAGTTCATTTCCATTCCGCCTTTAGCCCGAGGCTCAAAACAATGACGCCATAAAACCAAATTTAAACTGGCGGAATTCAATAACAAATTCCGGGCATACAGAAGGAAGCACGGAGGCGACAGCCGCATCGATATATTTACAATTCAATTGTCCCTCGGGGGTAGCAGCAATATCGATCTGAAAGCTCGGCCATTAGACAAACTGGGTCCTTCCCCAGAGTCACGGTATTAGGGATAGACTCGTTGACAGGGCATTAAAGAGAGGGGGTGTTTTTTTATAGCCACCATTGACTGGATGGTGACAAAATCCACGCGCGTGGAACTCCAGGCCAGGCCAGCCAGCCAAGCCAGCCAGCCAGGCGGCCATCTCGGCGCTGATCAGTTTAGACCTTGAGACTACTCCATAAACTCGAGCTGGTGAAAAATTAAATTAGTCACACAGCAAGAAGCCTAGTGACGGGGTTTTTTTAGAATCAATTTATTTTATTAAATGAATACCTTTTTACACTCCAATCGACACAGTAATAATTATATTAGATCATTTAGGAAGCAGGCATCCGACCCTGTCTGTCAAGCCTGACTGAGATGGATAAAACATCCCAGCACAGAGACTGAGATACTCAGTAAAATTTTTCTCCCTACTTGGGATTCGAACTCGAGTCTCCTGCGTGCGATAGCAAAGCGCCTAACCGCTACACCACAGACGCCCGTAACCAAGAGCTGTCTTAAATACAGCAGTTTTAAATTTAGTTTTAAAAGAGTTTTACGGAACTTGCAATACAAAATCGTGATAAAAGTGCCCAATATTAGAGGGCGTACTGAAGAGGTTTAAAAATAATGATAAGTTAGAGTTTCACGGCACTTCCAGCACAAAATAAGTCATATTACTGTCAAAGATTTGAGGTGTTACCATAAAGTAATATACAAAGAAAACAACGGAGGGGAGGGGAATAAGAGATAAGGATGGCAGATCTTTAATTAATTAGACAGAAGGAGCAAACGACACAAGAGCGTGCGCATCGACGTTTGCGGTGTAGCGGATAGGCGCTTCGCTGTCGCACGCAGGCGACCCGAGTTCGATTCTAGAGTGGGAAGAAATATTTTATAGGGTATCTGGGCCTGTCTGCTGAGATGTTGCACCCTCAGCCCTGGTTGGCCCTGAAAGGCAGGGTCGGGGGCCCGCCTCCTAAATAATCTAAATTGTGTCGATGCAGCCG
>NW_004800170.1:0-965 GCF_000002075.1 Aplysia californica | reverse complement strand
GAGGGGGGAGAGAGAGAGAGAGATAGAGAGAGAGAGAGAGAAAGAGAGAGAGAGAGAGAGAATGTTTTACGGAGCGGGTTGTTTCAGCACGTGAGGCATGTATTAACTAATGTCCTGTCTTGTTATGCGTATGCGTGAGTGTACCTAAGCTTTGTAACATTTACTGCCATTGTGAACGACCATGACAAATTTCTCCCTGCGAGATAAATAAAGATTGTCATTGCAAAACGTTAACATTCATTTATTTATGTTTAATAGCGCGCGCTAACCATCGACAGTCGTAAATTTAAAAAATCGCTGGCTTCCATCGTCAAGGCAGAAGAAAAACAAGGAGTTGCAACTACGGTCGGTTTTACAACTCTTGACAAGCAACGTGAAATCGATACTTCTGCGTGGAATTAACCAGTTTCAAAATAATATGTAAAACAGTAAAGCAAACGCGTACACTGAAAGGGATGCCCATAAAAAAGACTGTCCTTGTGTAATAGGAAGTTAACAAAGGGTTTTATCTGTCACATCAGCTGAGTTTTAGTTTACGGCGTATGTATCAGCGGCAGAATTGCCTCATCTGGCTAGAGACAGAGAAAAAAAATACATTTAAAAAAGAAAAAAAAACATCAACCCTGAAAGGTAGCGAACAAATCAGCCCACATTAAATATAGATAAACTGAAACACCCATCAACCGAAACACCCATCCACCTCAGGCTAAAAATAGCACAGCGATTCAAGGGGTGGTTGGAGCGCACCACAGGGAAGGTCCTACTTCTTTACTTTTCCTCTGTTGTTTCTGTCTGTCTGTCTTACTTTTTCCCCAGAACGAAACGACCAGCATTATCTCGATATGCTTCTCTTTTTCTTTCTTTTTTTTTGGGGGGGGGGAGGGGTAAGTGTTGTACGGCGCTCACAACTGTATAAGGTCATATTATGAGCGCGCGATGCTTCTCTATATTCAAACAAACAAACA
>NW_004800169.1:3257-4612 GCF_000002075.1 Aplysia californica | reverse complement strand
TTTTTTCTCTAAGTTTATTATTATTCTAACACAAAGCGACTGCGCCTCCTTCAATCGCAAATATCCCGACTTCTGTTCAAGATAAATGGTATTTTTCTTCATAAAAAATAACCCTGACAAATAAACAAGCTTTAAGATGATATGAATAAAATCATATAACCCAAAAACAACCTAGAAATGATAAAAATCTAGAAATAGATAATAAATTATGTTTTTGTTTCGTTAAATTCATCAATTAATTCATTAAGAACTGATGATCGCCTGAGTCCACCGCGTCGCAACACAAATGAAGGCGCAGATCGCAGAATGCCCGTTCACCAATCGCCTTAAAATCTAAGGCACTGCCTCTATTTGGGCAATAATTCACTCACGAAAAGAAAAAGATTCCTTCTCCGAAATTTCTTTTTTTTCTGGTCTTTTTTTAAATGGGATAAGGGACAGGGTAGCCTATGCATTTTTAATTATTTCGTTTCCCTTTTAGATTTTAAGCCCAAGAGGTTTTTTTAAAAAATCAATGTTTTACGTCATCAATTTACGTCACCAATTTTTGCGTAGGCTTCCTCAAAGGAACACACGTTTTGCTTGCACTCAGTTGCACCAGAGAGTATTTAATATTATTTTAGTGTCTCTGGTTGCACTGACGTCATTATTTCTGGTGTAGTGCGGAGAATTGACGAGGTCATTCAGTGAAACTTGACTTGAAGTAATCATCATCGTCGTCATTATTATTGGACACTGGGATGAAGATTAGCGGAATGGAAAGATTGGGAGAGGATTAGGGGGACATGGGGTGGGGGTGGGGGGGAGGGGGCTTTTTACTTGGAGTCTCACAAAGGACAGAAAATTGTTTCTTGGACATTAATATAGAGATCTTGTATATAGTTAGCGTTAGGCTCTGAGAAAGAAATACATGTACATGAAAATATAGGTATAAAATATTACATACACACACACACACACACACACACACACACACACACACACACACACACACACACACCTACATACACACACACATTTTCTGTATACCTACATACACACACACATTTTCTGTATACACACATACACACACACATATATATGTGAGGCAGCGTGGTGGAATCAGGCTCTGGTCAATTTTGGGGCATGTAGAGTTATTGGTATCATCTCAAAGCTTGTTCACTTGTCTTTATTTGAATGAAAACAATATCCATTTATCTTGAATACAAGTCGGGATATTTGCGAATGAAGGAGGTGGGGGTCACCTGCTTTCAGATGTAAAATTAGTGAGAAAATGGCCGCAAAAAAATTAGTTATTTACTTAGCTTAAGAGTCCGTGGTAACTGAAAATCTACATTTCTTGTTCCTTTAATCAA
>NW_004800169.1:0-840 GCF_000002075.1 Aplysia californica | reverse complement strand
GTTTTGCAAACTTGTAAAGTTGTGTATCATCTGCGTACATATGGAAGGGCATGGAAGTCTGGCTGATGGTACGACCAAGGGGTAAGGTGTACATAGTGTACAGCACTGGTCCTAGGACTGATCACACCAAATTCCAGCAATTAATGACAGGATTGCATGCCATCAACAACAACAAAGTATGATCTATCACTGAGGTATGATCGAAACCATTCAAGTACGGTGCCAGATATTCCGAACATGTCCGACAAACAACTCAACGGGATGTTGTGGTCTAAAGTATCAAATGCTGCAGACAGTTTAAAAATGAGAGAATGGATATCAAACCCTCATTTGCAGCATTGAGTAGATCAGAGACAATTCTGAGCAAAGCAGTCTGAGTACTATGGTTTTCTTTGTATGCCGATTGAAATGGCTCAAACAAGTTATTCTTTGTGAGGTGATCTGTTGTGCAAAAACAACTTTTTCCAAAACTTTGGAAAGAAATGGTAAGTTTAATACTGGGCGGTAGTTCTTTAGGTCATTAGGGTCACGGCCAGGCTTTTTCATCAGAGGTGAAATAGATGCTGTTTTGAAGCATGATGGAACCGTACCCTCGCTTAATGATGTGTTGTCAATTGAAGTTATAACATTAATAACATCATCAATATGACTGTGCAATAAGTCAGTAGGCATCGGATCTGAATGACAGGATTTTGGTGGGCATGCTATGACAGCGTCTTTCACAAATTCACGACTAACTGACTTGAACGTTTCAAGAGGTTCACCCTTAAATGGTTCAGACATTGGGATGTTACTTGTCTTGTTCTCTGAGTCTAATCCTTGTCGAATTTGGACAACCTT
>NW_004800168.1:1455-4637 GCF_000002075.1 Aplysia californica | reverse complement strand
GTGTGTGTGTGTGTGTGTGTGTGTGTGTGCAGGTTTGTGTGTGTGTTCATGCTCACGAGTGCGCGTGTGCGCGCGTTTAAGTATAGATATCTATCAGGAGATCAAATATAATTTTAAAAATGTATACAAGTTAGATCTAGTAATTTACAAAACAATTGCAATTAACAGGAAAGCGAAAAAAAACCCAACCAGCCATTTCAAACGTTTGAAAAGCACGAGCATAATAATTATTATAGAGGTCGAGGGCTGAACGTTTTTTTCCGACCTCCGCAATCACTGAATATGAAAACAACGTGTGAGTTCAGAGGGTTAACACTTCTGTTAGTCCTTGCCACAGACGTATGCTCCTATATCACGCACTGTCATGGCCGATGCTCTTTCTAAAATCTTTCCTGCTAAGCATGCACACCGTAAGTCGTGTCATTTCTCCCACAAGAAGCACAAACACCAGTCTCGGTATAGGTGAGTTGGCGTGGTTTTAAAAGAAAGACTTTTCCTTGCATCGCGTCACCTGTATGGGTTTTATACCCCCAGCCCCTCCTCTTTTTCAACATTGTATGCATTCTTAGAGGGGGGACTTCCGCATTAATGCCCATCTCCGATAGTTCAGAATCAAAAGAATGAACGGTCTTGAAAACTTCCCTATAAGATCACACAGCTGTAACTATATCACTAAGTGATTGAACTCAAGCTATCATATTTTTAACACATCAACCTGTAAATGTGTCAACGGAAAAACAGTTCATTAGACAATGTAGTTTTTTCTTCAAATTCTAATATATATCCGAATGAACTTATTATTCATACCCGGTATCGATAAGACACGAACGAGATCTCTTCATCTAATGGCAAAGATACAGACCTCATTTAAAAACAGAAAAACACCCACAACTAAATCGGAAAATTGTAAACACTAAAACAACGCTTAACACATCAGTGTGACCACAATTTATATAGGCAACACTACACGAAGCGCAAGAGGCAGGAAAGCGAAACATCAAAAGCCGGACAATGTTTGGGAAATGTGTGCAAAGAAACGTTGTGAAAGTGACGCTACAACAAAGGCACAACGAACATACGGTATGCAGATCTAATAATATGATTAACAGCAAATCAAAATGATTTTATAGTTTCTTCGCGACAATAAGAGAAGCTGGTGAAGTAAAGGAATGAAAATTCATTCATAGTCTTTCCAGTAACTTAAGCATAATTAATACAGATATAAAATCTAAAATATTGACAGACAAAGAATCCTCATCTGCAGTTCGCGAAAAATATTTAAGCAAAACGTAGCGGTAAAGTAAGCACTGCACACGAGCGGGTTAAGAAAAAGCTGAGTATGTCTAATTTAGTAATGCTTGATGCGTAATCACTAACTCGAAGACTATCACAAAATGTAGCATGCACAAAAACCATTTACTTTTCAAACTTCCATGGCTGAAGGGTCCAAGATTCTGTATGAAACATTTTCACATGAGAATTTATTTCTAACTTGATTATAAAGCAGCGTAGGAAAAAAACAACCAAACCCCACACACAGATTATTCATGCTAATTGCAGCCCAGGTTCCAAAGATGTGCAATTCCAACATTTTGGAACCTAAAGATAACGCAATACAAAGGGCCAACCCACGCCCCCCCCCCGCCCTCCCACGAACATCGTCGTCCTCTTATTCTCTCTTTCTCTCTCTCCTTCAAAGCACACATTGAGCAAAAAGGGTTCCATCCAGCCACTTTGCGATATTAGAATAGAATTTAAATAATGAGAACCGAAAGAAAGGGAAAAGATCAAGGGAAGGGCGTGTAAAAAGATGAAATTTGCAAGAATAATATTTTCGCAAGGTCACAGCAATAGATCATGCAACCGGTCTGACATTGTTGTCAGCGACAAATACATTGTCAATTGTTAATGGAAGTAATCAAGCCCATTCAGGAAGGGACATAACTTTCCATACAAAGCAGGAATTATCTGCTTGTACTCGCAACGACGGTTAAAACAAGTTTTAAGAAAGCGAAATTCGATTCTTTCAAAACCATTATGTTTAGGCTACATGAGTATGAATGTTTGTCTGTGTGTATGTGTGTATGTGTGTATGTGTGTATGTGTGTATGTGTGTGAGTGAGTGTGTGTGTGTGTGTGTGTGTGTGTGTGTGTGTGTGTGTGTGTGTGTGTGTATTTGTATGTATTGTGCATGTGTACGTGTGTGCATGTGTATGTGTCATGTATGTAGAATCTATGTGTGTGCTTGTGCGTGTGTGTATATGTGTGTGTTAGTGTGTGTGTGTGTGCGTGTGTGTGTGTGTGTTTCTGTGTGTATATATGTGTGTGTGTATATGTGTGTGTGTGTGTGAATGTGCATGTCTACGTGTGTGTATAAATGTATTTATCGACTTTGTGACAGAAACTAATCCAAGCCCCTGTTTGACAATTAAATTACACACGTCTTTTCCGAAACGTCGTAATTTCTACTATGTATGGACATTTCTGACCCAGCCTGTGATTTGAAAACAACAACAACAACAACAACAACAACAACAACAACAACAACAACAACAACAACAACAACAACAACAACAACAACAGGAACAAATTCGGGTGGCGGAATAGGGATGCGGAAACGACGTGGGGTGAAGAGAAACAGCGAGAGCAACAAGTAGCTACCTGTCCGGGGTGAACAAAGCGGAAACAAGAGAGAAAGGAGGAGAGGAAGTGTCGAACCACGAGCTGAGACGGGCCGGCTGCAGACACTTTGGTGAACACACCAGCAAACAAAGAGGCAAACGTTGTCACAACAATCAAGTGCATGGATGTTCAGTCTGTCCCTAACAGATCTACGTCAGTGTGTTTATCAAGGGTCGCTGCGTTCTTCCAGTATGAGCGCCACTTGGTTTTCTCTTAGTTTCAGACCCTTTTTTCCTACGGTACAATTAGGTAAAGAAAAAGTATACGCCCCTGATACTTTGGTAAAATTAAACCTGAGCCCCCCCCCAATCCTCCCCAAACCATGCACATTTGGGGTATCCAATCTCTCTGCTTGGGCTAGATATGGGACGCCGTGACGTAATTCGGGAAGTCTATTTTTAACTTATTGTAAGAATGGGAAGCTCAAGCTGACTTTTACCCAAATTTTGGCGCCACTTCCTCTTGTTACACAAATACAGGTAATCTAATTCAAGTCCATT
>NW_004800168.1:0-1278 GCF_000002075.1 Aplysia californica | reverse complement strand
AACCTCCCCCTTTGTCAACACGGTGATGTTGACCATATGAGGTCCAAGACTTGTGAAATCATGACCTGTCTAGGACGATATCGGTTTTTAAAATTTTCTTAACACTCAAGCCATACTCTAAGATGGCATATCTGGTATTCAAACCGGACTACTCTTACCAAATTTTCAGAATGAGATGAACGACCTGTCCTTTTTAATAGGCCCACGCTCATAAAGGAAGTCGCAAAACACTTATATATAATAATACTTATTCTATGTTGACACAAAATGACTAAACAATGTGATGGTACGCTGCATATCTCTAAAGTGAAGGGCTCTAGGGAACACAAGAATTCACAACATTACATGATACAGCACACATTTTTAGTCTTATTGAGAGATTACTATTTCAAAATTGGAAAGCTACGATATGCAAACTCGAGAAAATTATTAGGAATGAAAAGGCATAATGAAGATTATCTTTAGAATATAATAGCTCTTTTGAAGTAATTGAATGTGTTAACAAATCATATCGGTTTATCCAAATTGTACGTGCTGGATACTTATAATCTTGCCTTATTACAAATGCTACGCTTGTGCCACAACAACATTTTGTGAGTGCAAGCTAAAGGTCTAAGGAACAGCAGTGGGACAATGAATCAACGTCTACAAATACACAAGGTATAGCAATTCTTTCTGCAGCACTATATCGTATGTTCAGCACAGTATTTTCATAATGATTAGGCGTTTATTGTTGAATCAACCATGTCTATTTGCTTTGCGTGAATGTGTTCAGTTTAGTAACTTCCAAATACAAATTTACGAACCACTAGAGGTTTTTGGGAGCTTGTGCTCTTGCGGAGTTTATATATCCTTACCGGTGATGGCATTCGTAAAAAATGTAATAGTAGTACACGCATAACATGATCTACCAATTCCTATCTCACGGGAGACTGAGGTGGTAAAAGTAGAAAAACTGTTTAGTAACCAAGGAAACCGATTTGAAGTTGTGACAGCAGAATTATGTGTCACCGTGGTAACATCAGGCACTCATCAAAGAAATGAAATCGAAGAAACCGACCACCCGTTAGGAAATTTTATCATTCTTGGAGGGAGGGGGGGGGTCTACATCTTTTATGTCCATTTACAAACGTCTGTGTCAATTTTTTTTCTGAAAGCGTTGACAAAAGGAACCCTAAAAAAAAAAGAAGAAATTTGCAGTTAAAAGGGCATTCTAGTTTTGGCAGTCACCAAACTGGCGGCCATTTTCTCGCTAATTTCACCTCTGACACTAAGTGA
>NW_004800167.1:1990-4155 GCF_000002075.1 Aplysia californica | reverse complement strand
CCGTTTGGAGTAACTTTTGCTCTATGTCCTCTGTCCGTTTGGAGTAACTTTTGCTCTATGTCCTCTGTCCGTTTGGAGTAACTTTTGCTCTATGTGGTTTGCCCGTTTGGAGTAACTTTGTGATTTCTTTTGGCGCGTGTGTGTTCGGTTCAGCGTGTCACTTTTAGCACCCTGTTCCTAGCTGTTGTTCACCTTGTTGTTGTTGCTGTTGTCGTCGATCCAGCAACAGCTGGGCTCTCGTGCCTCTGTCCAATGCCATGTAGTGAAAAGTGCAGGGTTATTCTGTAGTTTCTGTACTGCTCCACAAAGTATGCTGTTATCTTTGTTGTTGTTGTTGTTATTGTTGTTGTTGTTGTTCTTCTTCTTCTTCTTCTTATTGCTGCTGCCGCTGTTGTTGTTGCTTTTGTTGTTGTTGTTGTTGTTATGTTGTTGTTGTTGATGTTATTGTTGTTGTTTTTGTTGTTATTGTTGTTGTTATATTGTTGTTGTTATTGTTGTTGTTTTTGTTGTTGTTGTTGTTGTCCCTTCCATTCCAAAACGCCAAGTTCAATAAACTGGCGTCCAAAAGAAACTAGAAAATGTAATCACCCAGTCATCTTGTTATAGCCTTCACTGTCGACTCATGCAGCCTGCTAATTGAAAGCTAAATAAATCCTGCATCATCTGACACATCGATATTTCATCTGTGTCAAGAGACGCCCGAGATATGGTCACTCAAAATTGACCTTAAAAATCAGACTTATCAAAACTGTGTGAAATCAAAGACCCCTTAAAAGTGTGATGGCGCCTGTGTTGAGGGGCATAAACTTTGGTGGTCTATTTGGTGGGATGGAAGTGTTGAATATCAAATAAACAGAAAATGTTCTACATTATCTAATTGATGGAGGCTTTTGTCTCTGGCAAAAACAATATTTTATAACGCTAGTTTCAAACAAAACAAGAAACTGAGCAATAGCAAACCTCAAGATGAACGTGGGCTTACCTACCCCTAAATGTGTTCATTGTTGTTTTGCTAAGGAGCCATTGATTTTGTGCAGGGCATGAACCATTTGGGCATCGACCATTTTCCATTTTGGACACAATTGTCTGTCATTTCATCCCGAAAGTCACACAGGGACCATATCGGGCGTCTCTTAACATATGAGCGGGATTACTATAGCAGAGGATGCAGGATTTATTTCGCTGTAACTTGGTATGCTGCATGAGTGGGTAGTGTAAGGCTTTAACACAATGATTGGGTGATGACATGAGTGGGTAGTGTAAGGCTTTAACACAATGATTGGGGGGTTACATTTTACAGTTTCTTTTGGACACCACTGTATAAACATGTTACAGATCATGTAAACATTAGGTTCTGTGTTAACGTGTAATAGATTAATAGATCATGTAAACATTAGATTCTGTGTTAACGTGTAATAGATTAATAGATCATGTAAACAATAGATTCTATGTTAACATGTAATAGATGGTGTAAACATTATGTAAACATACAATAGATGATGTAAACATTATGTAAACATACAATAGATGGTGTAAACATTATGTAAACATTGTAATAGATTATGTAAACATTATGTAAACATACAATAGATGGTGTAAACATTATGTAAACACACAATAGATGGTGTAAACATTATGTAAACACACAATAGATGGTGTAAACATTATGTAAACATACAATAGATAACGTATTTTTCCTTGGCGGGAAAGTCTCGAGTGACGCCGTGTTTGTCGAGAACGGCCTTGACCTCCTTCTCGTCCACGCCGGGGTCAAAGGTGAGCGTGAGCACGGCGGGGTCAGAGGTGAGCCCGGCCAGTCGGTGCACGTGATGTTGCAGGTGAGCGTCCAGGGAGTCAAGCTGACCTGTGGACTGAAGATCGATCTCGTAGAGCAGTCCGATATCTGCCTGGTTGTAGAACGCACAGGTGACCATATCGATACCGGCGATCTGTGAGTCTGTGAGCTGTCTCCCCGGGGATCGATCTCTCCCTCGTGAGTCCCTGGTGGTGGTGGCCACGACACGCGTGCGCTCGTTGATGAGTTCTGGCAGGTTCTCTCCCATCAGTTTTAGGTACATGGAGTGAGCAAAGATCCGGCCGTCGGGGAACAGTGTCCTCATCACGCGCACGTTCCCCGCCATGTGTATGACGTCACCGCCAGACAT
>NW_004800167.1:0-942 GCF_000002075.1 Aplysia californica | reverse complement strand
CATTTCACAATATTGTCACATTTACTCGGAGCTAACATTTCACAATATTGTCACATTTACTCGGAGCTAACATTTCACAATATTGTCACATTTACTCGGAGCTAACATTTCACAATACATGTATTGTCACATTTACTCTAAGCACCTAATATTTTAGTTTTAGTAAGAGTTTTACGGCACTTGCAACATATTAAGGTTATATAAGTGCCGAAGATTAGAGGTGTTACAAGAGAGTAACAAACACAAAAAATAAGCAAACCACCCCACTGGCCACCCGCCAACCACCCACTGGGCACCTAATAGTTCCCAGTATTGTCACATGTCGCACCCACAGTGAGCACGTGAGATCCCCCGCGCACGTGCGTGCTCACCCTCCTCGTGACCTCCGTGAAGCCCCGCCTCCTGAGCCCGGCGGCAGTGCGAGGGTTGTCCATGATGTCATCAGTGGTGGCCAGGGCCTGGGACTTGACCTGCGGCCGTCTGGACAGGTTGGCTTGACGCAGGAACTCCAGCACCTGGGCAAACAGCCCCTGACCTCTGACCTCCTCCTTCATCCTGCCCGCCCTCAGCAGCGCCACCTGCCCGCCGTCGACAAGGTGGACACCTGTGAACCCAACCTGGGCACAGCAGGCACAGTGGTAAATCAGGGGACACAGTGGTAAATCAGGGGACACAGTGGTAAATCAGGGGACACAGTGGTAAATCATGGACACAGTGGTAAATCAGGGGACACAGTGGTAAATCATTGGACACAGTGGTAAATCAGGGGGCACAGTGGACACATTGGTAAATCAGAGAACACAGGGGACACATTGGTAAATCAGGGAACACAGGGGACACATTGATAAATCAGGGAACACAGGGGACACAGTGGTAAATCAGGGGACACCGTGGTAAATCAGGGCAATACTTACAACAGTACTTAAACCGTTGACCTATCTA
>NW_004800166.1:3731-4644 GCF_000002075.1 Aplysia californica | reverse complement strand
TGGAGGGGGGTGTTTGCCTCTGACTCGACGTTGCTGCTCATCCCAGAGGTTTTCTATGGGATTCATGTCAGGACTGCAGGCCGGCCAGTCCATTAGCTTAATGCCAGCCAGCTGCATGAGGTTTTGGACAAGCAACGCTCTGAGGTCGGGCATTGTCATCCTGGTACCCCGCGAGTGGTCCCATCTGCTGCAGAGTAGGTAGTGCTAATGGACGGAGTATCTCATCTCGGTAAACGTATTGTAGTGAGATTCCCTTGCACATGGTACAGAGGTGTTCAGCGTGGTACAGAGGTGTTCAGACTGAAAGCACCCCATACCATCACGGAACCACCTCCAAAAGGCATCACTTCTCTGACGGCTGCATCGAGGAGCCGCTCTCCGGGTCGCCTCCAAACCCTGATACGACCGTCATTGTGATGTAAGGAGAACCGGGACTCGTCGCTGAAGAGAACGTTTGCCCACTGTTGACGTGTCCATCTTATTTGGCGTCGGCAAAAAAGACGAGCAGCCATGTGTGCTGGGGTGAGACGCTGATGGACTGCTGGTCGACGTGCATTAAGTCCAGACTCATGAAGACGTCTTCGTACGGTCTGACAACTAATGTTAACACAAATTACCGCTCTCAGCCGTGTCTGGATGCGATTTGCAGGAGCAGATCTCGACTGCAGAGCCTGTGTATGAATGAATCGCATATCGGTCTTCCCTTGCATTAGTGGCTCTTGGTCGACCTGATCTGGGTCGCTCTTAGGCACTACCAGTGGTGTTGGCACGCTGAATCAGCCGTGAAATGACAGAAACGGACACTCGAGGACGTTTAGCAACTTGTCGGAGTGAAACACCATCTTGTACCAAAGCAATGGCTCGTCCTTTGTTTATATCAGACAATTTCTGTCGAGGAGGTATGTTTATGCTT
>NW_004800166.1:0-1255 GCF_000002075.1 Aplysia californica | reverse complement strand
TCACTTTCTCCCTCTCTCATGAGCAGATAGAACTTTGTAATTCTACAGTATCGACTACCGTCGAAACTGTCCAAGACGGCCACTAGTTGTAGTGGTTTTCATTCTTTCTCTTTTTCTTTATTTCTTTTAAGACAGTGCGTCTTTTGCGTTAAATGTTCTGGAGAGGAAAAAAAAAACCCAACACATTTTTGCCTCTTTAAAATGTTTCAAAACGCTTCTCCCACCTTATTTGTTAATGCATCGATACCAGACTGAAGCAGGACTGTTCGCCGTGTTTTAAACTATCAGGTGGAATCGATGACTCAATTTCGTCCAGAGTGGGTATACTGTACTTTAAGATAAAACTCTAGCATTGTTTCGTTGTAGATGTGGGCATTGAACTGTCCAAAACGTCCACTCATTATTGTAGATAGGGGTGTTTAACCATACACAACAAACTTCCAACCATTGCAGTAGAGAAAAGCGGTTGACTTAGATAGCAGGCAGACCTTTTCATTGGTCCTGGGGAGGAGAGAGGAGCAGCTATGGCATTGTGCCGCCTGCAATGACGCCTATTCTTAAACCAAGTAAGTGAGTAAATAGGTGTACGTACGCCTTGCACGGAGTCATTATAATGTGAAAAGTGCACAATGGAGCTAGTAGGAATTGGCCGTTTGTACAGGTAGTTGTCTTATTATGTCATAGGCGGCAGTTCGATCTGGTTCGATTGTACGTGGGTGGTTGGCGGGTGCTCTGGTGTGGTTTGCTTCTACTTTCCTATCAAATGTCTATCGTCTCTATATCTCCATTCCTTGTTGTTGTTTTTTTTTTGTCTTTGATACTCTCTTGTAACACCTCTTATCTTCGCCGCTTATAATATGACCTTATTGTGTTACAAGTGCCGTAAAACACGAACTAGAACTTAAGATTGTATATACCCAGTGCACACTGCCCATTTGATACGTTTCATACGACGGGGGCCAGTAATGATTTTCTTTCATGAAGAAAGAAAAGCTGCCATGTTGGAACAATATGTGATCAAATCCTCCAAATAAAACAATCGTGTTTGATTTCGGAGGATAATTTGATAAAATTGTGCCGAAATAGTAGTAGTAGTAGCTTTTGTCCCTTTTTGGATGAAAATGTGGCTGGTCTCGATTCAGTTCGACTGGATTTGATTTTCTGTGTTCGAGTTCGATTCCCGATTGGGGAGAATTCTTATCGAGTATCTCGGTCGTTCTGCTGGGATGTTGTATCCCTCTCAGCCGGGTTGACC
>NW_004800165.1:2457-4621 GCF_000002075.1 Aplysia californica | reverse complement strand
TCTAGGCACACGTGTGGCCTAAATTAACTAAAGGAGGGGGGTTTAGCTTATTTAGCCCACTGTGGCTCAAATAAGGTAAGGGAGGGGGGTTTAGCTTATTTAGCCCATATGTGCCCTCACTATACATACACACACATACACACACACACACACACACACATACTCATAGGCATTTTATGAGCATTTGAAATGTTGTTCAAAGCACCTTTCTCGCATTATTTTGTTTGATTTAATGATTACGTGAAAAATTCTTGTTATATTGCTTGTTCACTTTCGTCTGACCTGAGTTATGACAAGGTAAAATGAAATCTTCTTTTTTGAAAATGGGTCTTAAAGTTAGATGACCAACAGAATCTAAAAGCCCATTCATAAAAGTCACCGTAAACTATAGCTTGCTCACTTTCATCTGACTGCGGTTAAAACAAGATAAAATGAAAGCACTTTGTTTAATATTCTAAGATCCTTGCATACCGCTCTTTTGTTTCAGCAAGAGTTTTACGGGACTTGCAACACAATATGGTCATATAAGTACCGGTCTAAAACTTGGATAACCAACACAGTCTAAAACCAACAGGTCACTGCAAACTTAGGTTTGGACACATTTTCTTTGGCGTCAAATAAATAATAGGGAATTTACAGAAAAACTCATAAAACATTAAAAAGTTTTTACTTATCTTTCAACGCCACACTTTGACGTGCGCCTAAGAAACACAAGGAAAGTAAGCAAGTTATTGTATTCAGTTAAATATTATGGGCGTTTTCGGAGTTGATAAGGTCGTAAAATAAGCGTATGTGTTCTCATTTCCAACCTTCTGGGGCAAGATATTGCGAAATTCATAATAAAGGATTGCATGTGTCTTCGTTGCAAAGTCATGTCTATACGGGAGTCTCAAGATTAGAAAGTAGCAGTTTCACCTAGGGATTTTTTGTTGTTGTTTTGTTGATTCGATCGTAAACGAGGTCGGAGTGTGCCTGTAGCCTGTCATGCCTGTAGCCTGTCATGCCTGTAGCCTGTCATGCCTGTAGATTTTGTTACTCGTTGTACACATAGCGCTTCTTTTGCATTTCTTTTTATTTCGAGTATCTCTGTTTTTCTACTGGATAGTTATGTCCCTTCAAGTTGAGGCTGACCACTGTTAAAGAGTAACATACAAAGAACAGGAGGAAGAGAAATAAGGAAGACAGATGTTTGATAAAAAAAAAAGAAAGGAAAAGAAAACACACATACATACACACACTCACACACACACACACACACACACACACACACACACACACACACACACACACACACACACACACTCAACGCGCGCGCGAAAGCACTCGTCGACCAACACATCACTTAAAGGTAAATTTGTTTTGAAAGTGCCATATAACTCTTACTGTAAGGAAAATTAAGACCCTTATCCTCTTAATAGTCTAAGTTCTGGCGACGGGGTAGGTAAAAGGTTTCAATAAAAGAAATGGTCTTTAAAGTTACGGTGTGAAGTCAAAGAGTCTGTTTACAGTGGTGCATTTTTCTGAGGTCTCATACAACTGCTCAATAGCTTCTGTCTGTGGTCGAGACGTTTTCTCCAAACTACAAGCGCTTAAGCCGAACCTACTTATTTTACTTTTTTCGTTCTCTTGTACCTCTAAGGCGTCGAGGGAAGAAAGAGCTTCCTGTCTCTAGCAAATTTGATGGCCTGGCTGAGTGGCATATTGAATGCTCACAGGGTATCCTTAACACCCTGGATCCAGGGCTTTCTTGGTCTTCCTTTTGCTTTTTACCCTGATACTTTCCTGTAGTAGGCTTTACTGCTGGCAAGCTGGTTAAGTGATATATGTGTGAGATGTCCAAACCTCCTGATTTTTGTGCCTTCGAAGTGGAGGACAGGTGTTGTTCTCACTATTTCTCTGATCTTGTTGCTTCTGACCATGTCCCGTCTGGTTTTGTTGACGGTTCTCCTCAGACATCTCATCTCGCATGTGGTTATCTTACGTTCCAGACTTTTGGTCAGGGTTCATGTCTGCACTGCTTGGTCAAGGTGGGGATGAATATAGACTTAATGAGCTTGGCTTTGGTTTCAATGGGGATGTTAGGATGTTTTGAGGAGTGGGGCAAGCTGGTAGCTGACGCTGTTATCCTTTTGTACTCTAGAAGTTTTTAATTACAGTGTTCACA
>NW_004800165.1:0-2131 GCF_000002075.1 Aplysia californica | reverse complement strand
TGATGATGACTGCTCAGTCCTGGGAGAAGATGAGCTGGGTCTGTCAACGGCAGCTGCTCGCACCATGCAGCTGCTGCAAGCTGGGGAGTCTGCGGAAACGTCTTCCCTGTCTAGCCAGGACAGAAAACACACACACACACACACACACACACACACACACACACACATACTCATAGGCATTTTATGAGCATTTGAAATGTTGTTCAAAGCACCTTTCTCGCATTATTTTGTTTGATTTGATGATTACGTGAAAAATTCTTGTTTTATTGCTTGTTCACTTTCGTCTGACCTGAGTTATGACAAGGTAAAATGAAATCTTCTTTTTTGAAAATGGGTCTTAAAGTTAGATGACCAATAGAATCTAAAAGCCCATTCATAAAAGTCACCGTAAACTATAGCTTGCTCACTTTCATCTGACTGCGGTTAAAACAAGATAAAAATGAAAGCACTTTGTTTAATATTCTAAGATCCTTGCATACCGCTCTTTTGTTTCAGCAAGAGTTTTACGGGACTTGCAACACAATATGGTCATATAAGTACCGGTCTAAAACTTGGATAACCAACACAGTCTAAAATCGCTTGAAGGATAACCAGCAGGTCACTGCAAACTTAGGTTTGGACACGTTTTCTTTGACGTCAAATAAAGAATAGGGAATTTACAGAAAAACTCAAAAAACATTTAAAAGTTTTTACTTATCTTTCAACACCACAACTTGACGTGCGCCTAAGAAACACAAGGAAAGTAAACACGCTATTGTATTCAGTTGAATATTATGGGCGTTTTCGGAGTTGATAAGGTCGTAAAATAAGCGTATGTGTTCTCATTTCCAACCTCTTGGGGCAAGATATTGCGAAATAATTCATAATAAAGGACTGCATGTGTCTTCATTGCAAAGTCATGTCTATACGGGAGTCTCAAGATTAGAAAGTAGCAGTTTCACCTAGGGATTTTTTGTTGTTGTTTTGTTGATTCGATCGTAAACGAGGTCGGAGTGTGCCTGTAGCCTGTCATGCCTGTAGCCTGTCATGCCTGTAGCCTGTCATGCCTGTAGCCTGTCATAACGTCTGTAGATTTTGTTACTCGTTGTACACAGAGCACTTCTTTTGCATTTCTTTTTATTTCGAGTATCTCTGTTTTTCTACTGGGTAGTTATGTCCCTTCAAGTTGAGGCTGACCACTGTTAAAGAGTAACATACAAAGGAAAGGAGGAAGAGAAAAAAGGAAGACAGATGTTTGATTTTAAAAAAAGAAAGGAAAAGAAAACACACACACATACACACTCTCTCTCTCTCTCTCTCTCTCTCACACACACACACACACACACACACACACACACACACACACACACACACACTCACGCGCGCGCGAAAGCACTCGTCGACCAACAAATCACTTAAAGATAATTTGTTTTGAAAGTGCCATATAACTCTTACTGTAAAGAAAATTAAGACCCTTATCTTCTTAATAGTCTAAGTTCTGGCGATGGGGTACGTAAAAGGTTTCAATAAAAGAAATGGTCTTTAAGGTTACGGTGTGAAGTCAAAGAGTCTGTTTACAGTGGTGCATTTTTCTGAGGTCTCATACAACAGCTCAATAGCTTCTGTCTGTGGTCGAGACGATTTCTCCAAACTACAAGCGCTTAAGCCGAACCTACTTTACTTTTTTCGTTCTCTTGTACCTCTAAGGCGTCGAGGGAAGAAAGAGCTTCCTGTCTCTAGCAAATTTGATGGCCTGGCTGAGTGGCATATTGAATGCTTACAGGGTATCCTTAACACCCTGGATCCAGGTCTTTCTTGGTCTTCCTTTTGCTTTTTACCCTGATACTTTCCTGTAGTAGGCTTTACTGGCAAGCTGATTAAGTGCTATATGTGTGAGATGTCGAAACCTCCTGATTTTTTTGCCTTCGGATGTAGTGGAGGACAGGTGTTGTTCTCACTATTTCTCTGATCTTGTTGCTTCTGACCATGCCCCGTCTGGTTTTGTTGACGGTTCTCCTCAGATATCTCATCTCGCATGTGGTTATCTTACGTTCCAGACTTTTGGTCAAGGTCCATGTCTGGCACTGGCAGGTCAAGGTGGGGATGAATATAGACTTAATGAGCTTGTCTTTGGTCTCAATGGGGATGTTGG
>NW_004800164.1:0-4638 GCF_000002075.1 Aplysia californica | reverse complement strand
TGAGACAATCAAAATTAAGTTCCTGCAATCAAGAGCATTTTATGGGGGGGGGGGGGGGGAGGAATTGCCTCCTCCTCTGGGCTCCTGACTCTTTCTGTAGCCTTTCTACTGCTACTCCTTGGCTTCTTCTTACTGCTGTCTTTCAGCCACACTCCTGATCTTCAGGTAGGACAAATCTACACCAAGCCTTCTCGGACAAGGGCGAAAAATCTCGGAGGTCCTGTGTGCAAGTTGCACACGTTAAAGATCCCTTGGTGGTCTAAAATCAATAAGAATAGGCTTCGGCCGCCACCTGGGCAAAATTCAAAATTTCCTACCAACATAAAATGTTTAATGTGTCCCGCGCGTTCATATGACCTTATGCAGTTGCGAGCACCTTAAAACACTACCAAAAAAACACAAAAAACCAACAAATAAAATAGAATTATTCCCAGGTATGGAAGTAAATTAACCAGCTATGATAAGCTTTCATACACTTCACAAGGCTCCACAGATCTGAAACATGGTTAACGACAGCAGACCAAAAAAAACAAAAAAACCCCAAAAAAACCCAAAAAACCCAACACAACTGAAGAATGCTGCCGTCTGATTCTCGAATATCCTTGGCGATCACAATCAGGTGAGTTAAAAAATGAAATACAAGACAACAAAATATCAACAAGAACAAAGACCTGTTCACAACCACAAAAACTGAAATGATTTGGACACATTAAAAGTTGAAATCATCAAGGAAAGAAAGAGAGGATGATCTAAAATCACCTAAGGGAAGAACTTAGATTCTGACCTAAAATAGACTTAGAAATGATACCCATCAGTCTTACCTTGTTGGCAAAACAGCCTGCTTTGTAGTGAGGGGTGAGGTAACGCACAACTGTATCTGCAATGTGCTTCAAATCCTTACTCTCTTTTTGCTTCTCCTCATCTGCTTTGTTCACTGCCACAGTCTATGATAGAAAATAAAGCAATATATAAATGTGTATATATATTTATATATTACAAGAGAGTAACAAACATAAAAAAGAAGAAGGGGAGATAAGGATGATAGATGTTTCATAGGAAAGAAGAAGCAAACCACACCAGAGCACCTGCCAACTGCCCTTTTCTTTACTATGACATTTTCGTGATTGGGCAAGTTCAAAATATCTATTTAAAGTTAAAGTCTAGAATGTAGCGTTCTTAGTCTAAAGGTAAACATTTGTGAGACTTTGTACGGAAAACAAGCTTTCGCTAAAATAAAGAAATTGAAGAAATCTTCACCCGTTTAATTAATTTTTTTTTTTTGGGGGGGGGGGGGTTCAACCCTTTTCATGTTCGCTTAAAAAAATATTTCAGCATGGATTTTTACTGAAAATGTTACTCGAAGACACAAAAATGCAAATTTATAGTTTCCAAGGACACTACAGCTTTGGAAGTCACAAAATTTTGGAGACCATTTTCTCACTATCTTACCTCTAACACTCAGTGACCCCTACTTCCTTCAATCATAAATATCTCGACTTCTATTCAAGAGAGAAAGTTATTTTTAAAAAAATCAAAATCAAAGTAAACATGATCAAACTTTAAGATTATACCAATAACTCAATACGCCCAAAAATTTACATGAGCCTAATTCCATCGCATGGAGACACATTTGTCCTCGGCATAAGAGAACAGTCTTGTGCAAAATTGATTAGACATAAGAGAATTACCTCTGAACTTTGTCAAGAGGCCTGTTCTTCTTCAATTTCCAACCATAAAGGCGTTCAGCATACAGAACTTCCAAACTTTTTGCCTGTATCTCAAAAACCATGAACTCTACCAAACCAACCTCGGCAGTGAAAAATCTGAGACAAATCCCCAGTCATCCACCAGCCACCAATACAAACTGTAGTATATTACACCAGGCACGTTGGCCTGAGAGTTAAGGTATAACATCTGAACTACTTCCCGTTCCCCCCCTCCCCCCACCCTCTCTTCTTCTTCTTCTTCTTCTTCTGGCTGGCCTCCGCCAGGAGGGCGGCAGTCTGCCGCAGGCAGACAGGTAAGCGGCAACCTCTTGTGGCCTCGTCCAGAGTACATCCGGGCCCGGTCTCGCGTTGTTCTCCATAAGTGGGCCTCGATGTGCTTCTCCCCCCGGGCACTCATACAGTGCGTGCTGCAGGTCGTCAGGACTTGTGCCACACGCCAGACAGGAATCATTGGGAGCGGAGCCTATTGCATGGAGATATGTCTGCAGGATGGGGCTCTTCGCGTTGCATCTTAGCTGCGATAACACTCTTCTCTGTCTGACGGTAAGGTCCTTCTCTTTGTCCCTTTCCGGTGGCTCGGTCGCCTCCGTTCCTGTCTGAATCCAGGGGTTGATTGGCGTTCGGCCCGGAGCTGTACTTGTTCCGGGGTCTGCAGCACCGCGTAGAGGTCCCAATAATGACTGCACCCTCTCAACTTTCATTGTTAAAAATATTTAATGACACTGTTCAAGACACTGACGTCCACCTCCCTAAGAATTTATTTTACTAAGTAAGATAACCATTTTTCTCCTCGACCATTCGTGGTCTCCTTGAATATTTTCAATTGTAATCGTGACGTAGTTTTTAAAAGAAGAACAAACAGATCCTACCAGAGCACCCACCAACCACTTGCAGTAGAGAAAGGAGAAGACAAAAAAGACCAAAATCTTTTTCACAAGAAGAATGATCAGAGAAATACTTCACCTGGCCTTTGTGTGAGCTCTGTTTCACTTTGTTGCTGTCGCCGTGAGCTCTGTTTCACTTTGTTGCTGTCGCCGTCAGGAGCTGGGCCGACGGTCCTGTTCTGATCTCCGTCAGAGGTAGGCATCGAGAGTGCTCTGCATTGCCAGTTGCTAAAGAAATCCGAAATGAAAGAACAGTTTTAAGTCAAAACAAATGTTCCTGTTCGTGAGTTGTAGCTAATGGCGAGATAGTACACTGACCACATCTGCACCATAGCACAGCATGATACAAACTGAGCAAAACGGAGTGCTTCTGGTCATACAGTGACACTAATATGTAGAACAACTATTGGAAAAAAAGATGGGACTGTGAAAAGAGTATAAGACTTACTCAGTTACTAGCAGTTCCCCACACATCATGGCAATCATTTCACAAGATAAAATACCTAGTGCAATGGGACACCCTGAACTTCTCAAAAAATGTAAAACGGGATCCAAAAACATGTAATAATAATAATTAATAATAATAATAATTAATAATAATAATAATAATAATAATAATAATGATAACAATAATAATAACAATAAAATACATTTATATAATGCATTTATTCAACAACAAAAAGTGCTCAAAGAGCTTTACAATTCTACAAAAACATAGCTCCAATAGTAATCCTTTCATTCCCCCCTCTACTTCTCTCTCTCTCTTCCCACTCCCTTTCTGTACAGTTTTACTAATCTAACATTTCATTGATCAAGACAGTAAGAAAACTAAAAATATGCCTTGGCAAAAAGATGGAATTTTAGCTGCTTTTCAAACATCACCAGGATACTCGAGTCTCTAACAGGGCTGGGAAAAATATTCCACATCAAAGAACCATTATAATACAAAAAGGAAGGCAGTCCATAATACTTGTAGTTCACTACTGGTTGGAGTAAAATTGTTCAATCACTTTTTAGTTTTAGTAGAGGTTTTACGGCACTCGCAACTGCATGAGGTCATATGAGCGCCAAGGGGTGGATGTCAACAGAGAAGTCCTTAAAGAGAATCAGTTTAGTTTTAGTTTTAGTAAGAGTTTTACGGCACTTGCAACACAATAAGGTCATATAAGTGCCGAAGATTAGAGGTGTTACAAGAGAGCAACAAACACAAAAAAGAAGGAGGGGAGATAAGAAGATAGCTGTTTGATAGGAAAGAAGGAGCAAACCACACCAGAGCACCCGCCAACCACCCACAAAGAGAATCAGACTTACTCTGCTCACCTCTCTAGCTTCAACAGCACAAATTCTGCTTCGACTATCAAGGCACCCCGGAAATAGTGGGTCACAAGAGTGTGACAAACATACAAAAGAAGTAGAAGAAAAAGGACAATAGTGAGGATTAGGAAAGAAAAGAAAAAGCAGCAGTTCCCTGTTGTAGATCAGGCACAATTATGAGTGGGGGGCTCTGATGGCCTAGAGGGTAAGGTGTAGGCCTCTCATTCAAAGGTCCCGGGTTCGATTCCGGGTAGCGACCAAAAAATTTTCTTCTCTAAAATTGTCTCCTTTCACATCCTTTCCTAATCTCTAACAATGTTCTGTTGTCTGCTTTCATTTCCACTTTCTGCCCCCACCCCCTCACCTCCTTTGCCCCCTCCTCTGGGCTCCTGACTCTTTCTGCAGCCTTTCTACTGCTACTCCTTGGCTCCTCCTAACTGCTGTCTTTCTGCCACACCCCTGATCTTCTGGTAGGAAAGATCTACACCTAGCCTTCTCGGACAAGGGCGAAAAATCTCGGAGGGCCCGTGTGCAAGTTGCGTACGTTAAAGATCCCTTGGTGGTCTAAAATCGACAAGAGTAGACTTCGGCCGCCCCCCGGGCAAAATTCAAAATTTCCTACCAACGAAAAAGTATTAGGTGTGTCCCGCGCGCTCATACGACCTTATGCAGTTGCGAGCGCCGTAAAACCTTATACTAAACAAACAAACAGT
>NW_004800163.1:2790-4651 GCF_000002075.1 Aplysia californica | reverse complement strand
AAAAACAACAACAAAAAACTCGAAAAAGAAAAGACAGTGAGGGCACAAAGAAAGCAGAGGTGTTATTTTGTCTGAGAAGAAATAGAAATCTGAAAAGGAAAACCGAATTCTGTGAACGAAACGTGTGGAATGCAAAAAAAACCGGCAAAGCGAGGGGAAGAAGTTGAAAGGGCAGGGAGGGGGAGGGGGGGGGCGGGTAAAGGCGTAGGAAGAGACTGCAAGCATTAAATACAGAACACGAGGAAGGCAAATTAAGGATAGTGACCTTTAAGACATGTCATTATGTGAACGTAACAAAGAAGCCAAGAATAATCAAGATCTAAGTTTGGATTTTCGACAATCACGTCTGTGCTCCTGATGATGCACTCCCAGCGAGCACTATTTATACCTAACTGGTTGATTGATTTTTTAAATGTTTTACGCCCCCATCAACGCTATACATCTTCTCAGAGTTGGGCTGCTTCAACGCTGCCTATTAAGTCCAACTCGGGCTGTCGTGTGGGTTACAGCATCCTAGCTAAGAGACCAAGAAACTGGATAAAACAGTCTATTCATGGCTATGGAAAAAAAACCCAGCTCATGTTTTTTTCTTCCTCACAACGGAGAAGAGTCTAACTTTTGCATCACAGACGTTAGGGTGGTACTGAACAAACAGGGGATTGCAACGATATAATAATATTAAAGACGACAAGGTTTTCACATCGTATAATAATTGTTTTGAAAACGTAGAAGCAACTCAGCCTGCTTGTTTGCCGTGCGTCCTTTTCTTTTCGTTCAATTTATTCCCCCCCCCCCCAGCAACGCAATATTGGGTGTATGGGTAAGCAGAAAGGGGTTCTATCACCATCAAACAACACAATGTGCAGTGCGATTCATAATCTCAGTCTTTTATGTATCTCGATAGAAACTCAGTAGTAAAATTCCTTGAAACAATAAAAAGGTTGTATAAGGCTGATGCAAGCAACGTGATTTGAATACTTTCCCCAGCATTAAGTAGTCTATCGTTTTGTATCACGTGCGTGCACGTGAATGCGGGCGTGTGTTCCTGTGAGTTTATACACAGTTAATGAAGGAAGCAAAGCTTTGCAAATCTAAGCATCTAATTTCGATCTCAGTCAAGTAAGAGGTTGTGGCATTCAAAATCGCGCACACGCGTGTGTGTTCTGTGTCGTATGCGTGTTTGTTTGTATTTGTGGGTGTACAAAGCTGATCAACTAAGCAAGGAAGCTCAGAGGGTGTTGTATGCCAGAGAGAGAATTCATTAAGCGAAATTAAGAACACATTTAATGTAATCATTGTCAAAATACGTTTGTCAACTTAACGTCCCCGTAGCATGATTTCAAAACTGGCTCGTGTAGATCTTGTTTCACACGAGACCTCGCGTATTTTCGAAGGGCAAGCTTAGAAGAACCTGTTCCAAAATTGTTTTTCAAGATAATGAGTGGAAAATTTGTGCCTCAGTATAAAAAATCACAGAAGTGCTAGTATAGTTTGATAAGTTATACTTTTACCCGGCTGTATCTGGGGCTTGACCAAAATGTGTCAGTCAGATATAAAGATGATAACGATAGCCCCCCCCCCTTTTTTCCACGTCATCGGTGACAATAGTATTATTCTGGCAAAAGCTTGATCGGAGCCAGTGCTAAATTGTACTACTAATGTCTTTAAGGATGAACTCATTGTGTTTCACAATAACAAAAACATGTAATCGATTCAGTCATTCATTCATCCAAACTTTCATTCATTCACGCATTCATTCATTCGTTCATTTATTCATTTATTTATTTATTAAGTTTGTGGGTGCATGGTGGAGAGAGAGAGAGAGAGAGAGAGAGAGAGAGAGAGAGAGAGAGAGAGAGTG
>NW_004800163.1:0-2428 GCF_000002075.1 Aplysia californica | reverse complement strand
GTGTGTGTGTGTGTGTGTGTGTGTGTGTGTGTGTGTGTGTGCGCGTGTGTGTGTATGTGTGTAGGAGGGGGAGAGGAAGTTAGTTCAGTTGTTCTAATCGAGAATAAAACATGGAACAACAGAAAGTTGCAACTGTCTACAAACACGAAGAACCTGACCTGCACAGCACAGACACACTGTATATTAACTTCTTTGGCTCGCTGTGGCTCTTCGTCTTTTTCCTGACCTGCCTCTTTCTCATTCACAGACCCACCAAGCTGTCAATTCTGATTTTGGGTCTTTGATCTGAATCAGTTTTAAATACTTAACGTTTGCTAAATTAGCATCCATGCAATTATGCAAATTGGCATGAAGTCTCTTCAATGTTTCTAACCGTTGTATTCGCGTAATTTGCGTAATTCGCGTATAACTAGATTAGATCTGGAGGATATTTCGGTAGGCCGAATTATGGACTTTAGCGGGTTTCATCACGTCAAAACGTGAGGCAGCGTGGTGGAATCAGCCTCTCGTCAATGTTTGGGCATGTAGAGTTATTGTAGAGGTATCATCTTAAAGCTTGTTCACTTGTGTTTATTTGGAAGAAAAAAATATCCATTTATCTTGAATAGTAGTCAAGATATTTGCAAATGAAGGAGGTGGGGCTCACCTGTTTTCAGAGGTAAAATTAGTGAGAAAATGGCAGTTAAAGATTAGTTATTTCCTTAGCTTAAGAGTCCGTGGTAACTGAAAATTTACATTTTTTGTGCTTTTAATTTATGTTTTTCAGAAAAATCAACACAGAAATGAGTTCTTTAATGGGAATGAAAGGTGTTGAGTAAAAAGAAAAATTGATAAAAATTCACAAACAAGCAGAAAAATGCAAGTTTCTTCACTTTGATTATTTTGACGAGAGCCTGATTCCACCACGCTGCCTCACAAACTTTACGATCGTAGCTTCAAGCACTAGGAGAACTGTTCGACCCCCTGGCACCGCCAGAGCCAGTGTACGTAAATACTGGAGCAGTCAAGCACAACAATAACAACACACACGGCACGGCCAATACGATGTCGAGGATCAACGCCGTAATTCGGATTAACTTGGCTCATTGGGTCATTGATCAACTCTCTAACCATTCTCCCGCCCCGGTCCCCCCCCCTCTCTCTCTCTCTCTCTCTCTCTCCCTCTCTCTCTCTCTCCTCTCCTCTCTCTCTCTCTCCCTCTTTCTTTGTGTGTGTCTCTCTTTCTATCTGTCTGTCTATTCTCTCTTTCTTTCCCTCTCTTCTACACCGCTCCCACCCCACTCTCTCTCTCCCTGTCCTTCTGTCTCTCTCCCTCTTCGTCGTCTTATGTTCTTAAAAGTTTGTCGTGGTTTATTTTCCGTATGGTGCCTTTTACACACAAGACACAGTCTTTCTCCTCTCGAGAAAATCAACGGGTGGGGTGCTAAGAATAATAGGCACAACCCGAAATCAACTCCGAAGTGAACTAATCGCCTGGAATAAGGTTAATTCGAGGGGAACACACCTCAACCTATGGCATTTTGACTCCTGTCAAAATGATGGATTTATCAGTCACAGACGAGATTCTTTCTACTTTGCTTACCTGGTGCGGTACAAACGGAGTGCTTTTATGTGAGGAAGCGAGAGGAGATACATCTTCATCACTCTAACACGACCAGGTGAGATAGCATTTACAATCTCTCCTACTTCCCGTCTCCATCTTCAGCTTCCATTTTTATTTGAACAAAAGCACAAAGTACCCGTTAGGATTCGGCCATCTTCAGCGCTACCGGACGAACAACAATGGACAAAACTCTTAGAACATGATTGTTCGCTCTTCAAAACCAAACGAAAGTATATGGATGAAAAAAAGTCCTACAGGCTCTGCAGAGCGACATACATGTACCTTGTTTTATCTTTTTCGCCCCATTTGCCGTTTGTCTGGCAGCGTTTTGCATGGCCACCTTTTACATGAACACGGCCAGCACAGTATTTAATTTTCTGGTATCTCATTCATCACTACTCGGTCATCTACACCTTCTTGACAAGGCTCTAAGTCTTTTTTTCTCAATAATGGTGTAGTCTGTCATTTGCCAGTTCTTTGGTCCATTTACGCAGTCTGTACATTAAAAAACATATAATATACTGTATTAGGAAAAGACACAATAATCAATGCAGGTCCTTGGACACCTGAATTAACATAAAAGTCTTAAACACGCTGCTCCGAATGGAAAGACAGAAAGCAAAAAAGAAGGTAGAAGTAGTCCGAGAAAGATAATCAATTTGGAGACTGGCAGAGAGTTGGCGTGAAAAGGCTGGGATTACCTGGAGGTTTTTTTAGCATTTGAGGACAGGACTTACTGGCGAGCTATGAACACCGATGTCAAGAAAAAGAAGAAGAAGAAGAAGAAGAAGAAGAAGAAGAAGAAGAAGAAGAAGAAGAAGAAGG
>NW_004800162.1:3464-4659 GCF_000002075.1 Aplysia californica | reverse complement strand
GGGGGGGAAAAATCCCTTGCCCGATCTCCAAAACAACAAGAGCACAAAGAGCAGCAGTTATAAGACAATGGTGTGAGGCGTTGGAGCCACAGCTTTGCTGGCCTGTCGTCACCGATGGACGGACCGAGCCGGGCCGACCTGCATGTTGCATAAGGTCGTCATAAAACTGCAGAAATATGAATATAATATTGGGAGGCGTCGTGGTGAAATCAGGCGCTCGTCAATGTAATATAACCGGCGAGTTTGGAATTATGTTTCGATTGTTTTTTTTGTTTTTTGTTGGTTTTTTATTTGGGGGGGGGGGGGCCTCAACACCTTTTATGTCCATTCAAAAATACATGTATCATTATATGTGTGGATTTAGTGGAAAAACGTTGATTAAAGGCATGAAGATGCAAATTTGCAGTTTCCTAGGACTCTTGAGCAATGGAAGTTACCAAACTTTGGCGGCCATTTTCTCTCTAATTTTACTTTTGAAACAAGGCGGCCCTATCTCAATCAATCGAAAATATCTCGACTTTTATTCAATATAAATGAATTATTGATTTCGATGGAAAAAAAATTATTCATTTAATGAACACGCTTTAAGATGATTCCAATAATTCCTTCTGCCCAAAAATTGACGAGCGCCTGATTCCACGGCGACGTGACGTATCTTATAGGAGACTTAGCAGTCAGTCCGCCTCGCCCAGCCCTCGATAGAGCTCCCGGAGACACCTAGATCTAGCTCTGCGTGTGACCTATTCTGTTTTTTAATGTCGCTCGTTTTGAGCCTAATGGACTCGGTCGTTGAAACAAAGGCTTCTTTATTCCTTTCCCCCTGAAGTATTTGCAGTATGGTTTATGGTGTTAGTTATGAGGGTTTGTGGTCTCGTTGTCCTTCACTGTCTCTCCGTCTGTTGTGGTTGTTTTCGTCAGGTTGTTGTTGTTGTTGTTGTTTTTTTTGGGGGGGGGATTTTTTTTTAATGTGTGTAGACGTTTTTTTGCATGTACGTTTGTATTATTTTGTCTGTGGTTTTGTGTTGAAGTCTTATTGTATCCATCATTTGTGTGTGTGAGTGTGTGTGTCTCTGTGTGTGTATGTGTGTGTGTGTGTGTGTGTGTTTGTGTATATTATGTCTGTGTGTTTGTCTCTCTCCTTCTCTCTCTCTTTCTCTCTCTCTTTCTCTCTTTCTTTTTCTTTCTCTCTCTCTTT